>NC_081405.1:351614234-351914234 GCF_030272615.1 Cryptomeria japonica | reverse complement strand
TAATTTCACTCTGGAGTCAATGAAAATTATTGTGCTTTTTTAGATTATTTGCATCAATTTTACATTCATTATTGCTTGCATCCATTGTTGCTTGAAATGGTTATTATTGCTTGAATTATTCATCCATCTTGCATCCATATAGCTTAATATCATATAGATTAAATCCTTCATCTTGGTGTAGTCTAGTCACTGGTATTGCTTATAAAAATCTGAGAGCAATCTTATACTCGCATATTTTAGAAGGCAATTAGTCGCTTTGCTATGGTTTATTTCTTATTGATTATTGATTACTAACCATGCATATAATGACTTAATTGAAGTGTTGTGCTTGCAGCTATAGGTTCACTTTTTCACACACATAGGTATGCCCCCTCGAGAGATGGGCCGATTTTTTTTGAAAAATCAGGCGATCTCTCGAAAGAGAAGCAGAGGGGAGGTAGAATAGAAGAAATTAGCAATAACGGTGAAAGAATGGAAAAAATTTGAGTTAAAATGGAGAAATGAGCAAGCCAGTGAGTACCCATAGGTTATGCAGGATATATGGTGCAAATGTGGTGTTGTGCTTTTGATTGATGCTATATAATTGATCAAAATGGCTAGACAATTTGGTGCAATTGGTTAAATTGCCCCGATCGAGTCAAAGCGTGACAGTTGATGTCAGTTGTTCGCTTGAACAGGATAAAGTTTGATTAAGTGAATCAAAGTGACCTGTTGAGACTTAGACAATTGATGTAATTGATCGATGAAGTCAAGGTATCTGATGCAAAATACTCATTGAGACTTAGACAATTGATGTAATTGTCCGTTGTGATTGTGTTGGATTGATTGAGCAATTGATAGTGTGTGTGTTGTGGTGAATCATAACAGCCCCATTGAGACTAGGTCATTATAATAAATGCCTGTTGTAGTCTAGGTGTGCCATGATCGATTACTTGTTGAGATCTTAAGATACTTTATCAGAGTATCTATTGATAGTCTAGGTGTGCGTGAGTCGATGTACTTGTGCAAATAGAGTAACTTGCCTGATTGGGTTGATGGGAAATGATGTAGGGTATGTGATGTTGATTATCGAGATGGGGAGGGTGGGGTGGGGGTTCGATGTTAGATAGAAGAAATGGAGGACCTATGACTCATTCCTATGGAAAAAGAGGAAAATAGAGTATCCATTGTCATTACTATGTATGCATGATATGCATCTATTATGAATGTATGGATGGATGGAATGCAACGGAATGCAATATATACAGATGAGATGGAATGACAATCCATAGTGCTTTATTTTCATCATTGAGCATGGTAGTATCAATATTGGATGAGGCAGTAGGAACCAAGGATGGAGCATTGTACATGCAAGCAAGAAGCATAAATAAATAAAGAATATGGACCCTCCATAATGGTTCATGCTCATATGGTCTAGGTATATGTTGTAGTCAGCAAGCCATAGTGATCCATGATTGTATTTCGCATAAGATCATGTAGGTTAGTGAACTTCCCACATAGACACCATTAATACATGCCCCAAAACTTCATTGGAATAATTCACAGAAGATAAACAAACAAAATGATACTTAGGAACCATCTCGGCCACTCTAATCACTTGTGGATATCTCGGAGTAGCGTAGGAACCTGATATACATGAATAAATAAATAAAAAACCAACCAAGACTTGATAGCTTAAACACAATTTTCTTGTCAAAGAAAAATGTTATCTTGTCTTTGTTTTGGTGAGGAAAGATTTATCCCAGTTAAGACAGTTTGCGTGTCCATGTTGATTGTTTGGTCGATGCGATAAGTGGTCATCATTTGAGTATTTTAGAATGTGTGTTTGGTATCTTCTTGTATGCATATGTACAAGGGATTTTATATACGTTGCCATGTTTTTGATTGATTTTTGATGTTTTATCATGTTTTTGGATTTTGTGAGTGTTTTTTAATGTTTTTGGTATTTTGTGAGACAGTTTTGAATGTTTTTGAATTTTGTGAGACAGTTTTCTAATGTTTTTGAATTTTGTGAGACGATTTTTGAATGAAGAACTCAATGAATCATAATTAATGTAGAATCCACTTCCATCAATAAGTTTAAGAGCATTGCCCCCAGTTTAGACATGACTATGAAAAAGCGGGATGCAAGACGCATGAAGTACTATCCTTGATTGCAGATTAATAACAAGCTATGGTTTTGATTGATGGATGTGTGGATGCAATAATTATGATTGCAACAAGTATGAAAGACAATTGAGCCATAGCCTTTACAAGTGGTGCCTGTTTGTTAGCTTTTCACCATCGCACTTACCCAAGGTGCCACCAGAGTGGTTCTTCACCATTTGGATGCATGATTTTTCTTTACTATTTTATTTTTTTTGTATTTTCTTCAGGACATTTATCTGAATGTTTTTGGTGTTTTTACATGTATTGGGGCTTGATGCTCTGTACAACTTATGTATGAAACTGTTTGAGGTGCATGTTGTTGATCAGATCTGCTAGCGGTTCTCCTTCTGAAGTAGCCAACCGATATGCCTCGGACCCAAATACAGTAGTAATAACATATGGACCCAACCAGATTGATTCAAACTTCCCCTGATGTTCTTTGTTTGGTTGGTTATGATGATTCTCTTGAAAAACAAGATCACGTACCTCAAATGTACAAGATCTAACTCGATGATTATAGCTTCTGCTCATGCGCTGCTGATAGGCTTTGAGGTGATTGTATGCAACTTGTCGTTTCTCATCAAGTAGTTCTAAATCTTGGAGACGTGATATTTTATATGCTTCATCATCTATGAGATTATGTGAGGAAACCCATAGAGATGGCATCTCGACCTCGATATGAAGGATGGCTTATGCGCCATAGACTAGTGAGTAGGGAGTTGCGCCTGTAGGGGTTCGAATGCTAGTTCGATACGCCCATAGTGCTGGATTTAATTGAACATGCCAATCACGACTGACATCATTGACTGTCTTCTTGAAGATTCTTAATATGTTCTTGTTTGATGCTTCAACCTGACCATTTCCTTGTGGGTAATAGGGAGTGGAAAAGTGGTGTTGGATGTGAAACTTCTCACAGAGTTCATGGACATCCTGGTTTTTGAAAGGAAGCTTGTTATCTATGATGATGGACATGGGTACGCCATTTCAGAAGATGATGTAATTAAGGATGAATGAGGCGATCTGCTTGCCGATGACTTGGGTAAGTGGAACAACTTTGATCCACTTTGTGAAGTATTTGGTGGCGGTAATAATGAATTTGTGGCCGTTGGATGAAGATGGATGAATTTTACCCACAAGGTCAAGTCCCCATTGACAAAAGGGCCATGGTGTTGTGATTGGTTGCAATTCTTGTGCTGGTGCATGTATTGGGTCTCCATGAACTTGGCATTTCTTGCATTTTCTGACAAAATAATAGGAGTCTTTTTCCATGGACAACCAATAGTATCCAACGCGCATGATCTTCTTTGCTAGTGAAGGATCGCTTGCATGAGTCCCACAAATTCCTTCATGTACCTCTTCCAAGGCCTTTGTTATCTCATCCTGTTCCAAACATCGAAGGAGAGTACCATCAAGTTTGTGTCGATATAGGGTTTCAACAATGATGGTATATCGAGTGGTTTGGCGAATGAAGGTTTTGCATTGGTTATTTGATTGGTTAGGAGGAAGTGTGTGATCGCGTAGGTAGGTGTAAAACTCACCATACCATGGAGATTCAGAACTGACAAGGTGACATATCATCTCAAATTCAGGGATATCATGAGCGGGAATCCAAAGTTGTTCTACCAAGAACTCATAGCATGTTGAATTCTGTGGAAGATCTAGGAGAGATGCAATGGTGGCCATAGTGTCAGCAGCTCGATTCTTATCTCTGGGTATTTGCTCAAAGGTAATAGTAGTAAATGATGCCTTTAAACTGTCCACCATTTGCTTGTATGACATGAGTTTATCATCCTTGGTTTGATATTTGCCTGTTACTTGTCAGATGACCAGTTGGGAGTCACCATATATCTGTAACTCTTTTAATTTCCATTGTAAGGCTAGTTTGAGTCCTATGATCAAGGCCTCATATTCAGATATGTTGTTTGTACATGGAAAAGTGAGCCTATAAGACTTCGGGATGTTGTCACCTTGAGGTGTGATAAACAAAATGCCTGCCCCTGAGCCATGTCTAGTGTATGAATCATCAAAGTATGGTTTCCATGGTTGTGCTGCTGTGATCATGAATATCTCTTCATCTGGAAAATTGGAAATAAGAGGATGATTGCCTATGAGTGGTGCATCAGCCAACTGATCTGCAATAACTTGACCCTTGATAGCCTTACGGTCCACATACTCGATGTCAAATTCACTTAGAATCATCACCCATTTAGCCAAGCGGCCTGTCAATATTGCTTTGCTGAGTAAGTACTTTAGTGGATCGATCTTGGCAATGAGTTGTACTTTATGTGTTAACAGGTAGTGCCTCAGTTTAGTGGCTACCAAGATTATTGCTAGGCAAGCTCACTCAGTAGGTGTGTAATTGAGTTCATAGCCGACCAGTGTGCGAGAGATGTAGTATATAGCACACTCTTTCCCTTCTGTGTTGTGTTGAGCCAACAGTACTCCTAATGCTATATTAGTTGCCAAAATATAAAGCAATAGAGGTCTACTTGGATCTGGTGGGATCAACAATGGTGTACTCATGAGATAGTCTTTAGCATCTGAAATGCTTGCTGGTATCTGGCATCCCACTAAAAGTAGATGTTTTTGTGTAATAAGTGTGTAAAGGGGTGACACTTATCTACTAGTTGTGCAATGAATTTTTGGATGGATTGTAACCGCCCTTGTAATGTTCTTAGCTTACTGAGTTCTTCGGAGGTGGCATGTCCATGATTGCTTTGACCTTTGTAGGATCGACCTCAATGCCTTTGCTTGAGACAATGTATCCTAGAAGTTTCCCTGAGGTTACTCCAAAGACACATTTCTTTGGGTTGAGTCGAACAAGATATTGTTCTAGTCTGCCAAAGACTTTCTCTAATACTTCCAGATGACCTTCTCTTGTGAATGATTTTGTCAATAAGTCATCAACATAATATTCCATTATGGTATGCATCATATCATGAAAGATGGTGGTCATTGCTCGTTGATAGGTTACTCCCGCATTCTTTAGACCGAAAGTCATTACATTCCAGTAGTATGTTCCCCATGGACATGTGAAGGTTGTCTTATGTTGATCCTCTGGTGCGATCTTTATCTGGTTGTACTTGGAAAAGCCATCTATGAGTGAAAGCATGGCATGTCCCGCTGTTAGGTCCACTATTATGTCGATGTTGGGTAGGGGGAAGTCATCTTTAGGACATGTCTTGTTCAGATCTTTGAAGTCAGTACAAATACAGATGCCCCATTTGGTTTGTCGACAGGCACAATGTTAGATATCCAATCTACATAATCAATTGGTCTAATAAAAACAACATCCAGGAGTTTCTTAAGTTCTGCTTTGACTAGTACCACAATCTGGGGATACATCTTGCGTAGCTTCTGCTTGACAGGCTTAGCTCCTTCTGCTATGGTGAGTTGATGCATGACTAAATTAGGAACAAGCCTAGGCATGTTTGCATATGACCATGCAAAGTTGATTTGACGCTTCTAGAAGAATTTGACAAATTTAGGCTATTCCTCTGGAGTTAAAAGAGATGCCAGATGTATGTGGTGAGGAGTTTTAAGAGTCCCCACATTGTATTCTTTTGTTTCCTCAATAAGGATTGTTGATCGTTCCTGCTGTGTACTAGAGGGGAGGATGTCAAACCTTTCATCCTCAGACGCCATAGAGAGGTTTTCACGGTTGGATACACTCTTTCTTTTTACTTTTGTGGGATCAAACAGTGCCATAGTGTGGTCTTCACTGGAAGATCCATGTTTTATTGTTATATTTTTGTAGCTGAAAGGTTTGGCATCCACCCCAAAGTATGTTGCGCTATTAAATTCAATGGTGAATCCAACTTTGTGATCCCCGCTTGGTATGTTATCCCGTAATTCCAAAAAGTCAATGATCGCCTCATCATTTTGGAAATGGTCAAGGCATGGGGGATTAGATTGGTTCCATTCGATGAGTTCAGGATGGATAATGGACATTACTTCATCGATCAGATTAAGTTCATAAGATGTATCAGTGAGGGTTAAGATGTTGTGGTGAAGGTCGTTGATGGTACTCTCCTTGTCAGAATCGGGCGTAGGATGTGACGTAGGGTCTGTGGAAGATGTTTCCAGTTTAGGACCCCAAGAGGTTTTAATCTGCACTTCTCCATAAATAGGAATTTCTTTGTGAGGTGGAGGAGGTGATGCGTCTTCCTCATCTGAAGTATTTAGATGTACTGAATCAAATTCCCACTCATGTGAGTCAGTCTCTAAGTCGCTTTCCAGGATCTGATTACTATACCATACTGGGATATCCTTTGAGTTAAACACTGCAGGTGTGATCGGCTGATGCACCTGGATAGACAAAATGATTGGTGTTGCATGAAGGATTATGGGGATCAGTGAATCCGATATGGGGAGCATCGACGTTGTTGACTTTGTTGCTTCTGCTGGAATTGCCAGTGTTGTTGATACTGCAGGGGTTTCTGATACAGTTGTTGCTGCTGATGGGGTTGCTGGTTTGATTGGTGGGATGATTGGTGTTGTGGATGATATTGCTGGGATTTTTAGCCTTAGTGGGGCAGTTGCTATGGTGTGCGGCGTTGCTGATATAATCAAAGGTGAACTCTTTATATTTATAGTAGGTTGATATAGAGGTTTGTTGGGTTTCCCTTTGAATCTAAGCTTAGGAGAAATCTCCTTTTGAAATCCTAATCCTGTGTTTATCTTTGGGCTTTAATTCTGGCTGTAGTGGTTCATGTCTTCCTTGCTTGCAAGGTCCCAAAGCACTCTGACCATCATAACTCATTCTTTGCATAATGAGAAGGCCTTTTCCATATTAATATGTGGGAAGCTTAGCTTGTGGGATGTCCATGGTGATAGGATCTTTATAGATCCATTCTGCTAAGTCCTCATCTCTGGTCTCTTCTTCTTAACTCTTTCCAAGAATGAAAGGCATCAAAGTGCATGCTGGTTTGACCAGTGGTGCTTGAAGTAATCGTTGAGGTTTACCATGAGTTCTAGGAGAAGTGGACATTTGTCCAACACAAAAGAGTTGTCTTAGATTGTACTCCCCATGACCTTCCTCTGTCATTTTCATCTTTAGCTTCTCTTGCTTGGGTATAGTGGTGTTTGAACTAGAAAGAGAGGCTGGACTTACATATGATGTGGATGGGATAGCTTCTCTATTGTTGGGAACGATAATCTCTGGTTGATGGTTGATATTGTTACAATATGCAAATGGATTTGCATTCTCCACTCCAACTATAATAATAATAACTCTAATTGAAATCTCAATCCGAAGTTGGACATTCATCTGGTAAAGTTACTATTTTCATGGCTGGTGTTCATTTAGTTATCAACCCAGGGACATAAAACTTGAAATGGGTCTGCACTATATATGCACTAAGCTCCTTCAATGGCTATTCTACATTGCTGCAGTAACTAATATTATGCAGAAAAGAAAGGCAAGAATGGAAATCATAGAAGGATACATGAAAGCTTATAAAAACTATGCTGAAATGATCTAATGTAAATAACAGAAATCACTCTGTTCTAGCTTGGCTGCAGGAACAGTCAGCGGATCTATTTTCAGTGGCTGCAGGAACAATCCAAGCATGAACTTCTACTGCAACTAAAGAAGAACTAATTTCAATGAACATAAACACAGGATCACTCACCAAGTGGGCCCCCTTGGATGAGTGATATCAAGCTTCCAACAAAATACTTTTAACAGATCAGAACAACATATCTTTCATTCATTTCTTCCTGAAAATGATTACATGTTCTAAAAGAAAAACTTTGGAATGCTTGTCAAAATTCTCTGCTCTATTCCTTTCTATTCTGTCTCACCTCTAAGAAAAAGGAAGATCTTATTATAAAGAAAAGGTCAACTACAATGGACAACTCAAATCACGCCTAGAAGAAGAGGCAGATGATTGACAGATGAAGAAGATAACTAGAGCTTGGCTGCAGGAAACGTTGACCTAAACCAAACCACAGTCTTTGCATGTCGTAGTGATATTTTGCAAATTCAATGCCCACTAGAGTTAAACTCCCATAGTGATGTATGGCTGCTCTGGTTATGCCATATCTTGCACTCACTCGGATCCTCTTCAGTTTAATCTCCAGTTATCTCATACGTGATTCTTCATTCCTTAGGCGCGAAAGGAGAACATCCATCACAACATCATTTATTATCTGCACTAAAACAAAAACAACATACAAGGACATGCATACGTATTTTACTTAATTAATACATTCATTAAATCACATATGACATTATCCCAAAATAATCTGCATAACAACAGGAACAAATCACTTGGCTGCAGGAATAGATTGGCATGGCTACAGGAATAGACCGCCAAAGTTCAAACATGATTTCATAAGTTCAGGTTTAACACATGAAATACATATAGTCAATTCACAATAGTTTACTACCACAATGCAACCCAAAAGATGCCAAAAACCTAAGAGTTTTGATGATAAAAACATGACAAAGTATCAACTTATCATGCCCCCCAACTTTAAGAGTTTGCTGATCCTGCAGCAAAAGGAAAATTTCTGATTCTCGCTGTAACCCTTAAATCACCAACAGTGCCCTAACCTGTCCCCCCTGAAGCCAAGTTCCAATAAAATCCTTTCATTTTTTCCAGCCTAGACCATCTAGCTATTTCTTCAGTGACTGCATCATAGTTCTGCTCTGTTGGCTGGCATGCCAAGAGTGGCCACATAAGGATCGGAGGTTGAAAGATCAATGGTAGCCAGTTGTTGGCTTTCTCCCTACCTAACTGTATGTATTTGAGGGCTCTTTGCATAGCTGCATGAAAATTTTGTAGTGAGTAAGGTTCTCCCTATTTTAAATGTTTCAATAGATTATTCCAGCGCCGAGTTAACCCTTCTATTGTAGCTATCCTACCAGTTTGAACCAAATGCTCATATGCTTGATAGACTTCTTCTCTCATTGGAAGCACTATTTTACTAACATCATCTCTTATTAGTAACTTTTGCCAATCATAATAAAGAACTCTTGGTGCTTGTGATTCCCTTCTTAATGGAAATGGATAGTCAAGCTCTAAGTTTTCATACTCCCTGGCTTGTGGCCCTATGATAATCTCATTTTGGATCCATGACATTAAAGCTCTGATATGGATATCCCCAATATACAATAAAAGATTCCACTCCCTGTCTGAAGGTACAACATAGTTATGTAAATATAATTCACATAGCAAATTCTTCACAACAGGTGGAGAGGTTTGATAAGCAGAAAAGAATTCTTCAGGTGTTTCTAAGGAAGGATTAAGGTCCCTAACAATGTGGTTTTGTTTGAAGTTCAGATACCGCTCTTTCAAATGTATTGCATAAACTATTGGAGGTGCCCTACACTGCATCAACTCAAGAACCATATCATAAATTATTTCTACGTTAGCCTCTAATTCCCCAAATTTTGTTATCTCTCTTTTCAATCTCTTTTTGTTGTTTATCAATAATCCCCTGCAACTTATCATTCTCTATTTCCCATTGTCTATAAAATGTTAAAGCAATAGATAAACTACTTAAGGATGAAGGAGGTCTAATAGGTGCTACCTTAGATCACAGGATTTCTTCAATAAACTCCTCATTCTGAGTTGGCATATCTCCCATATTTTCTTTAGGCTGATGTAGAACATCTTCAACATTTTCTTCAAATTGTAGTGCCACAAAAGCAAGCTTTGCTAGTTTATCCTCAACAACATTTTCTTGAATCTCATCCTCCATAACATTTTCTTCTTCTGAAGTTTCTACTGCAATAACCTCTGCTGGATTACCCATGGGTTGAGTCTTATGTGCCCTCCTTCGTGTTCTTCTTACATACACTTTTGGAATGGCTACAAGAGTTTTTATTCTTGTCTTACGCCTCTTGGTTGCAGGAGTAATCTGAGTTACCTGCGGCTGGGTAATAAATTCTTCCTTTATTTCACCCCTTTCTAACTCTTTTCCCTTCCTTCACAAAACGGGCGAATCTCTTTGAAGAGAAGTAGAGGGTTGTTCTTCAATTGGTTCCAATTCAATCTTTTCTTCCATAATAACTGTGACTCCTTCAGCAACAAACAAACCCTCATCTTCAACAGGCGGATTATCTGCAACATTCTCTTCTTCAACCGGCGAATTACCTGCAATAGGGACATCATCAACCCTAAATTGTTGTATATCCTCAAATACACCCCATTCCATTTGTGAAACATCTCTCAGGGACTGCTATACAGGTAGCTTAACCAATCCATGATGGCTAACAGAGCGAATTCCATTCTTCCGCATCTCCTTAGCACTTGTAGAAATGAGATGGTATAAGAAATTAGGAACATTAACTCGTCGGCCATGTCGCAGATGACTAAGTAACTTAAAATGAAGTGAATGCAGGTTTGAATACCGCCCTTCACATGTAATGTATTTCATAACATACAAAGCTACTTGAGGCCAATGTGTTGGTAGAGAAACCCTTCTAGTTCCTTGTCTATCCACCATTAAGGGTCCGTCAGTGGGAGTTGTGAACTCTGCCCTGGCACTCCTTGCGTCTTTTGATTTCGGAAAGAGTTCTCCTTCCTACAACAACCCTATTAATTCTGCTATTCGCTGCTCCGTAGAAATTACCCTCAAACCTTTAACTGTAGCTTCTCCTTCATTAAAGGAATGCATGAATTCTGCAGCAATTTCCTCATTGTACTCCCTGATTTTCAAGAAGTAATCCAACCAGCCATGATTTTGAAAATAATGCTCACAAAGACCATCCTGCAGCAACCTTTCATGGACCGTTGGCTCATGGTGAATTAGATCACCACCCATCTTCTACTCTGATATTTTTCTCTCTGCATCTGAACCAAAATATTTGACAGTATTGCTAAAAATGAAATCTCCTTACATATCTTAATTCTTGCAGCAAACTTTATCATTCACTTGCGTGAAATAATAACATAATAAGTAATGATGGGAAGAAGATCAATTCAAGGTAACAAAAAGGATTGATAATTAATCATATTGGAAAATGAACCATAAAGTACCCCCCCCCCCCAACTTAACCTAGCACTTGTCCACACAAGCTGACAAGATTTCGGGTAGTGGAGCAGATATAAACAGGATATAATCATAATGAACTAATAAATGCATAATTAAAATAAAATACAATATACACGTACCTGCAATTGTATGAAAATGAAGGCGAAATGAAATGACATGACAGGTAAGAATGTGGGATGGAATTTCGTGGATGAGATTTTATGTACGGAGAAGAATATTCCCATATAAAATGGAAATATTTTATTATGAAACGGAAAATATGTTCACTGCAGAGACTGCAGGAACGTTACCTTTATTACCTTGCTCGATTGCAACAGGAAGCTCATGAGTTGCTGTAGAGTTAGGGTCAATTGCTACAGGAACCTTTATGTCACTTTGTGGAGAAAACTACTGCAGGAACTCTTCCTTAGTAGCTGGCTTATGATATAGTCGTAGCCGGTGCCCATTTACTAAGAGTTTAAATCAAACAGGATCAATTGTGGACAAACGGACTGCTCCATTCTGGAAAACTTCTTCTATCTCATAAGGACCTAACCACCTGGTTTGAAGCTTTCCCATAGCATCTTTATATTTGGAATCATACAGAAGTGCCTAGTCACCTACTTTGAATTTCTTTTCCCAGATATATTTATCATGCCATTTTGCTCATTGACTTTGAATCCATTATGTCTGTTGAACAACTATCTTTCTCCATTCATCTAAAGCATTTAATTGCTGAATGCATTCTTTCTGTGCTTTAGACAATGTCATATTTAATTGCAAAGCTGTCCTTAGAGTTTTATGCTCAAATTCAATAGGCATCATTGTTGTTTTGCCATAAACCATCTCAAAAGGTGTGAAACCAATTGGTGTTTTCCAAGTTGTTCTATATGCCCAAATTGCTTTTGAAAGCCGATGAGACCAATCTTTCTTGTGAACAGACATTGTTTTAGTAAGAATAGCCTCAAGCTCTCTATTTGTAACTTCTCCCTGTCCATTAGACTATGGATGATATGGAGTAGATTTCCCGTGTCTCATATTGTATTCATTGACCAAAGCCTTTATCAATATTGAAGTAAATTGAGGTCCCTGGTCTGAGAAAATTTCCTTTGGTACTTCATATCTTGTAAATATCTCTTCATAGAGAAACTCAACCACCTTATTATCTCTTGCATGTGTCATGGCTCGAAGCTTCTACCCATTTTGTTACATAGTCTGTACATACCAAAATATAGGATTTGCCATTAGAAGGTGGATCAATTGAGCCAACAAAATCTAATCCTCACTTGTCAAATGGTGCAACTGATATTTGAGGATATAGTGGCATCTTATCAGATTTTGTAGGTTTGCCCATTCACTGACATCTGTCACATTTCCTTGTGTACTGAGTTGCATCCTTGTGTAATGTGGGCCAATAGTATCCTGTATTGAGTATTTTTATTGTTGTTCTTTTCGTAGCAAAAGGACCTCCACATGGCTCATCATGACATGCATGCAGGATGTCATATGTTTCACCTTCTCTGACACATCTTCGCATGACTTGGTCAGGTCCAGTATAAAATAGACAATCAACAATCCATGAAAAGTTCAAAAAAATTTCAACTAGCAACCTTTTTTCCTTAGGAGAGAAATAAATTGGCATCTTAGCTGTAGCTAGATAGTTGGCAATATTAGCATACCAAGGAGTGTGAGCCTGTATGAGAAACAAATGTTCATCTAGAAAAGTGTCATCTATTATTGTAGAATCTTCCTGCAATTGAAGACGTGAAAGATAATCTACAACCACATTAGACTTCCCTGGCTTGTCAACAACTATGATATCAAATTCCTGCATTAACAATAACCAGTGAGCTAATCTACCCGTGATTGATGGCTTATTCATGAGATATCTGATTGTAGTATGATCTGTATGCACAAATATGGGATATCCTATGATATAGTGTCTAAATTTGTTAAGTGCATATATGATAGCTCCTTTTCAGTAATTGTGTAATTCAATTAAGGTCCTTGCAAATTCTTGCTAATATAATATATTGCATTTTCCAATTTGTCAATTCTTTGGCCTAGCACTGCTCCTATTGCATAATCAGATGCATCTGTATGGATTTGGAATGGTAAAGACCAATTTGGCCCTTTAAGAACTGGTGCTTGAGTCAAAGCATGCTTAAGCTTTAAGAAAGCTTCATTGCATGTTGGGGTCCATTTAAATTCTGCATCTTTAGTAAGCAGTGAATATAAGAGACTTGCAATTTTACTGAAATCTTTGATAAACCTTATGTAGTATCCAACATGACCAAGAAAACTTCTCACATCTTTTTGCTTCACAGGGTCATTAATATGCTGGATCCACCTGTATGCCTTGTACAGATTATGATGACCAAGGACTATTCCTTCTTCCATCATGATGAAACACTTCTCACTGTTTAAAGACAAATTGTAATCTTCACATCACTACAAAAATTTCTTCAAATTACCCAATGCTTGACCAAATTCAAAACCATAAGTTGTAAAGTCATCCATGTAAATTTCCATAATATCTTGAGAAATATAAAAAAAAATATTGATCACTGCTCTTTGAAAAGTGGTTGGAGCATTACACAACCCAAAAGGAAGAACAAAATATGCATATGTGCCCCATGGGCAAGTAAATGTTGTCTTCTCTTGATCCTCTGGGGCTATCTATATCTGATTGTAGCCACTAAATCCATCAAGGAATGAAAAATATCTCTTACCAGCAAGAGAATTCAATATCTAATCCACAAATGGCAATGGAAAATGATCTTTTCTTGTTGCTAAATTCAAAGCTCTATAATCAACACATACCCTCCATTTGCCTCCTTTTTTAGGCACTATCACCAGAGGTGATACCCATTGACTGTTAGAGATAGGATAGATAAACCCAGCTTTCAACAATTTCTATAATTCTTCTTTAACTATCTCCTTCAAGGTAGGATCGACTCTTCTTTGAGGTTGTCTAAGTGGGCAACACTCATCCTTTATGTAAATACAGTGAGTACAAACTGCTGGATCAATCCCACTCATATCCTTGTAATCCCATGCAAAAGCATCTTTATGGAGTTTCAACAAGTCTACAAGGCCCTCCTTTTGAGTATCTGATAGATCTCTATTGATATTCAAATATTTATTCAATTCCACCTCTATCTTAATAGTAAGATCAATCTAATTTATATCAAAAAAATGAGAAAAAGATAATTCTTGTGGCAACAGAGTATGCAAGATATCAGTGGTTGCAGGAAAGTCCAAACCTGCAATATTCAGAACCAATTCTTGCAATTTTTGCTCTTCTATAAATTCATTTATTAGTATTTTATAAATAATTGATTCCTCATCATATATCTGCATGATTGGTCCTCGATTAATCATCATAAGGTGATTAATAGAGTCAATTTCTTCAGATTCCTCTCCCAAGATAGGCCAAACAGCTTGTTGTTGCTCAAGTTGTGGTTGTGCTGGAGAATACAAGGCTAATGTTTTTGTAGAACTCCCATCTAAAATAATCATGTCCCTTGATCTACACCCAATATATGCATTAGATGTGGCAAGCCAAGGTCTACCCAAAATGATCGGATATCCTCCCAATGTTGCTTTTGGAGATAAAATCATAAAGTCTGCAGGATATTCCCAGGAATCTAGAATAACTACTACATCCTCTATGATACCGTCAAGTCTCACTGTAGAGCCATCAACAAGTTGGAGAACTATGGGTGTAGACCTTAAACTATTGATCTCTAGATGTTTCATTACTTCCCCTATCATTACATTAATAGCTTCTCCTAGATCAATCAAAACATTTTTTATTTGACTGCCATTAATGACTATACTCACAATAGGACTACCTGGGTCAGAATACTTTGGAATGACAATTTTACCTGGCATAATATCAGCCAATTGACCCATACCATGCACTGTTTGTTGATCCTTTTTCTTCCTGCCAGGTTTCTTTAGGCATGCTTCTCTCAATGCCTTACCATAAATAGGCACGTCTTTTATTGCTTGCAACAATGAAATTTTAACACAAATGTGCTTTAGTTGATCAATAATATCAAAGATTTGTTGTTGTTGAGTGGGAACTTCTTTGTCTTGCAATCTATGGGGAAATGGTGGCAATATTTGATTCTAGGGTATTGTAGCCGTTGGATTAGAGATTTCTTGCTCCTCCTGTACCTAAATGATAACTGGATGAGAGGGATTAGGTAAAGTTGTTCCAAATCGGAGTTGAATGTCATCTAGTGATAAAGAATAGGTTGGGTACTGATTAACATCAGCTGAATAAGCTTGTTGTTGTTGGGATTTGATATTTGTATTTGGCAACGGTTGAGTAGGCAACTGTGTTGGTTTAGGCGGTGCAGCCGTAGCTGCAGGAGGAGGAATTAAAGCTAGAGGTTGTGGCTGCTTAATAGGAGGCTGATATCCAGAAGATTGGGCTGACCATGATTGGTTTCCCCTCCATTGAGAGGTAGGTTGCCAATTCCCTTGAAACTGGTTTCCTTGACCCTGAGGTGGATACCAGTTCCCCTATGGCTGCTGCCACTATGGGACTTGATTAGAAAATTGCTGCCCTTGGCCTTATGACCCATACCAATGTGGATAGTTACCAAAATTTTGAGAATACCGTGGTTGCCATTGGTTATTTGGTGCATAAGAATTACCACTATAACCAGAAAATGAAAGTGGATCGGGTGGCATACCTTGTCTTTGAAAATTTGGTCTTCTTTGAGCAACATAGAAGACTTGCTCATCCTCACCTTGACCTGGTTTGAAGTCAAGTACTTCCACATTTGCAACCATCTTACATCTGCAACCTTTCTTCCGTTGTTTACAATGAGGACATAATTCTACAAGGAATGCATCAACTTCCTCATGCTGCTTCTTAGCTGTCAATGTATCCAACTGGGTAGCCATATTGTTTATAATGTCCTCCTTGAAGTCCTTTAACAGATGACTAAGTTCCAATCTAGAAACTCCCATTCTAGATGCTGATAATGGTGCCCCTGGCTTAAATCTCCTATTCTTCTTAGAAGTAGATCTGGAATACTTCTTGCAAATTTGTCCTATTTCAGCCCAAGTGGATTGTGTAATGTCACTTCCTCCCATAAGATCTAAGGAATCGGTGCATTCATCACTGATACCCCTCAAAAATATCAATTTGAGGGAATCTTCATTGAGAGTACTATGCTTGGACTTTTTGACACTAAACAGAAACCTTTCCAAATAATCTTCAAGACTCTCATCTTCAGTTTGTGTCATTCTAAAGATATCATCCCCATGACGATCAATACCTCTACAATAATCTTTGTATTTTGCAATAAACAATCATTTCATCTCATCCCATGTGTTGATTGTGCTACTACCCAAGCTCATAAACCATCTCAAGGATGAACCCTTCAAGGTGGCAGGAAAATTTTTGAGTCTATGGGCATCTGTAGTATAGTCAAAACTCCTACAGAGAACATCAAACTCAAACAGAAATGTATTCGGATCCTCTATTACCAACCCATAGAATTTAGGGAGTGAAGATGCTGGAATGTTTTTGAGGTTAGCATTATCATGCTGATCAGAGATGGGAAACTCAAATGTTGGACCTGGTGGTGGTGGTGGATTATTCCCACCAGGAGGAGGATTCCCTTGCATTGGACTTGTGGGGGTTGTTACTATAGGAAATTCTTCTTTTTGTGGACCAAAAAGGAACTGAAGACTACCTTCCAAAAATTCAAATTCAGGGTGATTCAAATTCTGTGGGGCTTGGTAAAGTTAAGCAAAAGCATTTATATCTAAAAAATTATCTTCTACATGATTAGGATGAGTGGGCAGAAATCTACCTCTAGGGTCTCTTCTCCTGCTATGCATGCACATTCATGAAATTTTCAAACAATTAACTAGAAACTATAATAATCATAAAAGGTTCTTAGTTTGACACCATCCCCGGCAACGACGCCAAAAATGTCCACTCCAACTATAATAATAATAAATCTAATTGAAATATCAATCTGAAGTTTGGACATTCATCTGGTAAAGTTACTATTTTCATGGCTAGTGTTCATTTAGTTATCAACCCATGGATGTAAAACTTGAAATGGGTCTGTACTATATATGCACTAAGCTCCTTCAATGGCTATTCTACATTGCTGCAATAACTAACATTATGCAGAAAAGAAAGGCAAGAATGGAAATCATAGAAGGCTACATGAAAGCTTATAAAAACTATGCTGGAATGATCTAATGTAAAAAACAGAAATCACTCTATTCTGGCTTGGCTGCAGGAACAGTTAGCGGATCTATTTCCAGTGGTTGCAGGAACAATCCAAGCATGAACTTCTACTGCAACTAAAGAAGAACTAATTTCAATGAACATAAACACAAGATCACTCACCAAGTGGGCCCCCTTGGATGAGTGATATCAAGCTTCCAACAAAATACTTTTAACAGATCAAAACAACATATCTTTCATTCATTTCTTCCTGAAAATGATTACACGTTCTAAAAGAAAAACTTTGGAATGCTTGTCAAAATTCTCTGCTCTATTCCTTTCTATTATGTCTCACCTCTAAGAAAAAGGAAGAGCTTATTATAAAGAAAAGGTCAACTACAATGGACAACTCAAATCACGCCTAGAAGAAGAGGTGGACGATTGACAGATGAAGAAGATAACTAGAGCTTGGCTGCAGGAAACATGGATCTAAACCGAACCACAGTCTTTGCACGACGTAGAGATATTTTGTGAATTCAATGCCCACTATAGTTAAACTCCCATAGTGATGTATGGTTGCTCTAGTTATGCCATATCTTGTGCTCGCTCGGCTCCTCTTCAGTTTGATCTCCAGTTATCTCATACGTGGTTCTTCATTCCTTAGGCGCGAAAGGAGAACATCCACCGCAACATCATTTATTATCTGCACTAAAACAAAAACAACATACAAGGACATGCATATGTATTTTACTTAATTAATACATAACTCACATATGACATTATCCTAAAATAATCCGCATAACAACAGGAACAAATCACTTGGCTGTAGGAATAAATTGGCATGGCTACAGGAATAGACCGCCAAAGTTCAAACATGATTTCATAAGTTCAGGTTTAACACATGGAATACATATAGTCAATTCACAATATTTTACTACCACAATGCAACCCAAAAGATGCCAAAAACCTAAGAGTTTTGATGATAAAAACATGACAAAGTATCAACTTATCATGCATCACCAAGGATTGTAATTTCTACACCGTTATGAGGGAACTTAATACACTGGTGATAGGTGGATGGAACGGCTTGCATGGCGTGTATCCAAGGTCTTCCTAACAATAAATTATATGGCAGAGGGAGGTCCAGAAATTGACATATGATGTGCTTCACCACTGGGCCCACTCGGATTGGTAACACAACTACTCCTTTGGATGAATGCTCTGCATCATCATAGGTTTTTATGGTTATCTTTTTGCGGGGATCCACTGATTCAATTGCATATCCCAATGTTGTGACCAATTGTAGTGTACAGATATTTAGGCCTGCTCCATTATCGATCAAGACTCACTTGATCCTATGTTGATTGATAAATCCTTCAATATGGAGTGAGGCGTTATGAGGTTGCTAGAAGGATGTATTGTCACTTTCAAAGAAAGTGAGACATGGTGATGACCTTAGATTTCCAACCATAGCTTGGAATTGATCTGTATTTAGATTTGCAAGGACTGATGCTTCTTGGAGAGCTTGATCCAAGATTGTTTTATGAGATGGGGATAGGTGCAAAAGTTCTAAGATAGATATAAGTGTGGGCGTCTTATCTAACTGTTCCACAAGGTTATACTGCTTTGGGATGGAAGGTGTACCTTGTGGCGCTGCTTTAATGGTGATCTTGCCATGACGTGTAACAACATTGTAGGTAGAGCTTGGATTTTTGATGGTAATGGTTGCAATTTTTTCATTGGCATCATATAGGTGATTCACAGTGTAATTATAGGCTGCTCGCGTATAATCAATGGAATCTGTGTTTCACCCTGAAGTGGAAGAACCCCTTTGATCTTGTGATGGAAGTGGACTCTTAAACATAAGATGATCATTATTTGTAGTTTTTGGGTCATGTCCTTCAATTTCAATCTCGCCTCGGTCAATAAGATCTTGAACAAGATCTTTCAATGTGTGACAATTACTTGTTTTATGCCCTTTCTCTTGATGGAATTCGCAATGTTCATTATCCCTCCACCATGAAGGTTTGACCCGTGGTTCTTAATTTGATGTTTTTGGTAAGGTCACCAGATTTGAAGAAACCAACTGACGTAACACTATTTCAATAGGTTCCCCTAAGGGAGTGTATGTTCGTTTTGGTTTATAATTTTGCTGGCCTTGTCTGGGTTCCTCTTGAGGTACATTGCGTCCTTGATTTGGGGGAGCAACTGTTGTTCTTGGGTCGGGGGTTTTGTCCCGCAAATCGGACCACAGGTTGTGCACTTTTGATAGTCCTTGCATGTACAACCCTATCATTGATGACATTTTTTTTAATTCTAGAAGTTAGGTTTATCACTGTTGAAGCATGGGCGAGGGTCATCCTTTGGTTTATTGTATATCTTGATAAGCCCCTTTTTGATGAGGGCCCATTCACATTTTAAACCCTTGGTGATCATGTCATTAAAGGACTCTGTGCCTTTCATGTCTAGGTGGAATTCCATTTTTTCGTTCAAGTTGGAAATAAATATTTACACTAGTTCTTGTTCAGGTAACTGAAGAGAACATCTACTAGACATTTGTCGCCATCGTTGTAGGAAAGCTGAGAATAGCTCCCCTGGTTTTTGCTTGGTGTTACACAGATCTGCCATGCTGATATCACGTTCAATGTTATGTGAATAATGTGTAATGAATTTATGGACCAGTTCTTCGAATGTCCTAATGCCGCCTTCTAGTCGGGAAAACTATGATGTGGTTGTTCCTCCCAAACTTTGAGGAAAAATTCGCATTAGGTATGTGTCCTCATATGCCACTTCTAAGCAAGCTGAATGAAATTCTCTAACATGATCCTTTTCCTTGATACTTTTTGAACTTAGGTATTTCAAACCCTCATGGAAAAGGTGGCATATGTAGATTCCTATCAAAGGGATAGGGACAAATATCATTAAGTGAAAATTGGTTTGTGTTCACACCACTGTGGAGCTGTTGAGCAAGATTCTCGACTTGTTGCCGCAACATGTCAATGTCATTTGGAGGAGGAGGAGGTGGGGGATTTCCTTGATGAGGGTTGTATCTGATGTGATCTCGACCTCTTCTATCCTCATTATGACTCTAGTGTTCTTATGCTTGCCTTAGTTGTGCAGTATCAAAATCAGAGGGTAATTTGGTGCCCTCTTGGGCAAGTCTTAAAAAGTGAGCATCAGCGTTGCTCCTAAGGATTTTGTCAAAAAATCGTTTAAAGAGAGGGTTGTGTTGTGCCCTTTCTATTGCTGCAGGAGTAGGAGTACTTGGATTTTCATCATTTGGGTTTCCTCCAAGGGCTTCTTGGAATTCATTGAGATTTTCCTCCTCTTCCTCCTCGATCTCTAGTTGTCTAGATCTTGATCTATTTTGAGCCATTTTGTTTACAAGTTGTTGAAGTTTGGTGAAAATGATTATGAATTGGTGATGAAATGAGAGATAAATGTTTGGTGAAGTGTTTTGCATATGGATCTGTAACACTAAAGGTAAATGTTACCAAAGTCCTTCTATGAATTGCTTGTTGTGTTTGGTTGACAATGTTTGATATGATAAGGTTTAGAGAGATCTGAGATGTGTTACAAACCCAACTACCTAGTAATGAGAGGATGCACTCATAGACTAGTTTTAACCTGCGTATAAATGTCTCTTAGGATGAGTTTATCCTAGATGTAGAGACACTCTAAAAAGTGATGCATTGTGTTTGATTCAAGCAATATAAAAAAAATAACTTAGGACAAGACCTCTTTATGTTTCGAGAGTTGGAATGGATTGATGATGTGTGAATGGATGAAATGTTAACTTCAATAAAAACTCTGTGTTACAAATGGGACAAATTCTTCCTCTTCCCTTTCGGGGGTTGGTGGTTCTTCCCTAGCTGAGTTATATGTGACGCAAATGTTTGGAAAGAAGGTAGGATTGATTTTGCCTCCCTTGTTTCTATGATAACTTAAAGCTCTATATTGAGTAAAAGCTCTGCGGTTTAAAGATTTTTGATCAAACTCGTTGGATTTTCTTTGAATATATAGACGCATGTGACGTAAGAAGGTTCTATGTGAGACAAAGATTTGTCTATTGAGATAGAAAAATTTCCTTCTTTTGATGAAAACCTTTGAGCTCAATGGTCTTTTCTTCAAGTTGATATGTTGATGAAGATTCTTCCTTCTCAAAATGTGAAGAATGGTCATACAGTTTGATACTTTGTTTTTGCCCTTTGTTTTTAATCTTTGTCAAATGTTGGTGTTGAAAATTTTGTGTTGGATGAATACTTGTTTTGAAATTGGTTTTTGATTTTTCTTTGACAAGAAAACAAAGCAAGCACACAAACACAAGAATGTTGCCTCAAAAGGCACAAATAAGTGTGGGTCTAAATCAACCCAATTTTTGGAATTTATGGCCCCTTTCTTTCCAAATATTTTTGAGTATGTTTTTCCAAAAAGCCCGAAGTCGGCTTAGTTTATCACTGGTCTTGACACAAAACGAAGACACTTCAAACACACTTTATCCCTAAGGTCAAATGGCCAGTTGCGATAATTTTAGCCCACATCTTGATATTTCTTCAACTTTGGTACTACATACCTTATGAATCCCGTCGTGGCAGGTAAGGATGTGATATACTAAGTCTTGCACAAGCATAACAAATAGGTGATCCCTATGACAGGGGAGTCACCACTTTTATCAAGCTACAAGTAGCCTTTCAAAAAGCTATGTTTCTAGTCAAGGAAATATGTGGTGAGTATCTTGGGAGCAAAACCATCTATACTCTTGCACTGAACTTCTCACAAATATCCTCAATCAATAGAACGGATGGGCTTCTACATAAAAAGGTGTCTAGTAATTTTTTATGTTTTTGGACATAAGTTCATTCTGCAGTGACTCACTTAAGAGCCTTGTAACTTGTGGTGGGGCCCATTTTTCTTTTCGACAAGTTACACTGTAGGAACAACTATACCCAAGGCTACAGCTTTCACTCACACTTGATTTCTATAGCGGCTCAAAGGATTTATCGCGCGAGGTCATTCCCAAGAGTGATGTGTCTCTTGGCAGACCTCTCTTAGAAAGATAAACTTTGAGTGTTACTAACACTTTTCTCTTGCACCCACGAAAGCCAAGGGAGAGGATAGTGTGTGTTAGAAGTAGGACCACTCGACAAACCTTTTTTGCACAAGTGTGCCAAACACAAAAGATACTTGTTCTTTTTAACTTATCATTGCAATATGATCTAACTATTTGGAGATGTTGCTCCAACAACCATGGTGTTCTTTTTATCGTTCAAAGACAATATGTTGAGTAAACTAGGAAAATGAAATCCTGGTCAACTGAATGAAAAACACGTTTGCTTGAAGTAAATCGCTTTGAAAAACAAAACAAGTTGATTGTTCTTTTTATTTGCCCAAAACAAAGTGTGGATTGTGAATTTTAGCTTGAGTTGATGCAAAAAAATCAAAATTTGTCTTGTTGAGTTTTAAACACCAAAATAAAGTTCGTTGTGAGTTTTAAAGCACCAAAAATGAAATTTTTGAGGTTTGATTTTTAAGCACCAAAATAAAGTGTTCAAGTTGACTTTAACTTGCAATAAAAAAAAAAAGAAAAAAGAACAAAAAAAAGAAAAGTGAATTTCCAAAATCTTAAGAAATAAATTGGGTTAGTTCAAACCTACACAAGAAACAAAAAGTCAGTAAAATCCGCATACATGGTGGGCCTCTACAAGCCTAAAAAAATTTGATTTTTCGGTTACAAGGCATTTTTTACAACGCTCTGTTACAATAGCGCTACTTTGTGTGAGAACAAAAGCGCTATTAAACACAAAAGTGCAACAATAAGTACAAAAGCGCTAAACTAAATTAATACATAGAGAGCCAACAATGCTAATAATGGAACAATAGTGCTACTTCAGGGTCAATAGCGCTATACTATAAAAAAAAGCGCTAATTCTGGGACAATAGTGCTATTGGGAGAACAATAGTGCTAAAAGACCAAATTGCGATAGTGCTAAAGAGTGAACAAAAGCACCGAAGCGCGACCTGTGTGTCAATTAAAACAGTCAAAAAAGTTGGTATTTTAAAAACAGTTGCTCTTCGAATCACGTCGGGTTCACCAAATGATGCTCTGCAAAATGAGAGATGTTAGACAAAAACTTGTGGTGTTATAACACAAGAGAAACAACAAAAAACAAAGAACTGTTAGTATTAATCAACCAAAGACTAGTCTAAGCAGGCATACCAAGAGAGACAGTAAAGACATAATAAAGGATTTAACTATGAAAATAAATGCAAGAAGACATCTCCAAATGTCTTCTACCATGCTTGTAGCTCCTCCTCACTTGTTCCTCTCCTCTCCAAGTTCAAATTAGTGTAGCTTTTTGCACTATGGATGCCTTATGGAGGTTCAAGATGAAAGATGATAACTAAATGCTATGCAAATGTGAACAAAAAGCTAAAGAATAAGAGATTATCTAATTAGCTAGTGTTGATTTTTAATGAAAAGAGTGAATATGATTGATTTATACTAAAATGCTCTCTAAAAAATGACTATAATGTAAATGCATACAAGTTTTCAGCATCCGGAGTATGAAGAAAATGGGCTCTATTTATAGGAAAAATGGAGCAATGGACGATTGAGATTGAGTAATCTCAACAAGGGCCAGGATTGAATGGTATTCAATCCATGCGAGGACTTTCAACCCAATCCCAAGATGACAAGTGTCAACATGAGATGGGTTGAGAGGAGAGGGAAGAAGCATTAAATGCTTGACATGACCTGAGGGTTAACTTGGGAGGTGAGGTTAAGGTTGAGTTGAATGAATGAATTCATTATCCAAAGAATAATGCTTTTATCCAATGGATAAACTCTTGTTCAAGAGTTAGTGAGGATAACCATGGTCAAAGCAATAAATGCTTGAGGAGACACATGGGTTACATGAGGGTTGAGTTAGGGGTCAAAGTCCCTAACCATCGGTGCAAGTGGATTTAACCATAAATGGTCATGTAAGAGCCTTTAATGGTCATGTTAGAGCCATTAGTGGTTTGGAAGACTTTAGAGGTTAAATTGTTGAACACATAAAGAATTAAATGCTTTTCAAAGACTTTGAAGTCTTTGAGAAGTGACTCCAAGTTGCTTAGGAATGTGACAATAATTAGGGGATGGATTATGATAATTAGGAAGGGTTTAGAAGAATCTAGAAGGGGATTAGGATTGCAAGTGGGTTTGGTGGGTGAGGGAATATAGGATTTTTATTAAAATAAAATTCATTTATTTCAATAAATAGGTACAAGTTGCATTTTTAGGAGAATGCAAGTGGGGGGATTTTAATGATTTAAATAAGTGTTTTATTTAATTTATTTAAAAGAGGAAAGGGGATTAAATTAAATAAATAAGATTTATTCATTTAATTGATTGTGAATTTGGTTTAATGAATTAATTAAAATAATTTGAATAATTTATTTAATTAATAGGAGAATGTTTTGAAGAATAATTAATTAAATATTAATTTAATTAACTGATGGCTAGTGGATTTTTAATCAAATAAATAGCAAATATTCATTTAATTAAAATGGACAAATTTATGTGACTACAATAATTTAATCATGGATCTCTTGCAATAAAAATTAACAAAGCATAAACATAGGACTAATATAAGGGGCATAGGCAAGATATGGGTGAATGATCTAACTCGATAGTTTTGGTAAGTCATCTTGGTTGTGGTCACGTTCCATTGTTTTAGTAGTTAGTTTTTAATTGGATATAAAAATTTATATTGATTATGTTGTCTATCTTTGTAATTATGTGTGAGAGGTTGAACTTTCAACTATTCAAGTTGAAGGAATAGTTTGTGTGTTGATATGCATATACATGTGTGTGTGTGTTCTCTAAGTCAAATAGTACATATGTTATTCTTATGGTTCTAATACTAGATATGTAAGCATAAATGTTACACACACATTAATGTATAGTATCGAATTATATGTGTATATGAATTGGATAATATGGTATTAGTGAGTTATAAACTGTTGAAAAGGTATATGTGAGTATAACTATATATCAATCTCAAATAGAAATGTATAATTATTAACACCTCGGGTTGTTCTTAAGGGGGTGTGCTTACCTAAGGGCACAGGTTCTTCAATGAATTGAAGCTAAAAAAAAAAAATTGGTGGCAAATAGAAATAAATGAATTGGAACTAAAATTATGGGTAAGTAGGGGTAATTTTTTTGGGTGTAAAAGGGTTAAGTGTAAATATTTTGTGCATAATTTATTGATCATTCATTTCTAGGTTGTAGCCTCCTTAATTAGCTTTCAATTGGTTACATTTTTTTCAATGTGTTTTAGGAGAGTTATGTGATTTTGTTTAGCATGTTAAGTTTCTTATAAGGCAATTTTCCATGAAGTTTTCCACTATTCTTGAAAGAATGTAGTTAGGTTTGGGTATAAACATATGGTTGTGTTGGGATGAGATAACACAAAGTAAAAAAAAGTGTATAATAGAAAGGAGTGGTCTTCTATTGAGAATATTAGAATTACAATGGAGGAAGAGTTATTCTGCTTGACTTTAAATTGGTCTAGCCATCATCTTGGTTCCTCACAATATCTCTTAAAATCATCAATATTAAATTGTTTGAAAATGTGTCAGTATTTTATGATAAACATAAAAGGTTTGTGACTTTGTGGTTGTTTACTCAAACCTATTATAATATGATATCATTATACGAATCATAATGTTAAGTTTTATTTATATGGTAATATTACTATTGATTATTAGGTTCTAGTTTCATCTAAATACTATCCTTGTGGCCTCCATTTTATGATAATATATTAGTTATCATAGTGTGGTTTAGAAAATATTGTAGCATTCTAAATTGTACTCACCTACAATTTGGTCATCACTTAGGCCTCACTTTGGCATTTCATCTTTCAAGGCCTGATTGCACTACTAATTCTACTCACACCACCCATCTACTTCATATTTTCATCAATTTTCCAACTTAGTTCCCAGTTTGGAGTCATGATTTCTAGGACCAGGACATACCACACCCTGGTCCCAAACTAGGACCAGAATGTACCACACCCTATTCTTAAATCAAGACCAAGGAATGTACGCCTTGGACCTCTTAAATATGCCCCAAATTGGCCCCCTCTAATAGTCATCTTTGGTGAGCAGGAAAACTAGCCCCATGTCATCCTATTGCGAAAATTTAATTTGATTTCTGACAAGTATAAAATGAGGTCTACCCCTCTCATTTTTAACCCTAATTCAATTTCTAATCAATTCAAGAAGGCAAAATTGAGATCCTAAATTCAAGTGAGCAATCAATCAATCTTTCATCAAGCATTGGAGTAGAAGTCAAGTCAAGTCAAGATTTACGCATTGAAGATGACATTCATGATCTATGTTTTATGAAGACAACATACATGAAACCTTAATTCCTTTGTGGAGACAAACAAAACTTCATTAAGGTATATCATTAGTGTTTCAATCATTTTCAGTCTTTCCCTCAAAAGGAAAGCATTTTACTATAGCCTTTCATTTACATTTATCAATTAAATTTCATGGTTAATTCCAAAACTAGGGTTTGACCTAAGACAAACCCCTATTCCCAACATATGTATGCTTTTCTTTGTGTAGAGGAAATAAGTACATAGCTATAATCAGGAAGATCAACAAAATTCATAGAGATGAACAGGTTTAGCTTTCAACGATGAGAAATTTGGAGGACCATGGAAAATTAATACTACCTGGGCCCAAAAAATCAGCCCAAACTTTTGGGAACATATCTGAAACATATAATTTTTCTTAGATCCAGGTTGGTAGTTCCATATGACACATGTAGCTTACTTTTTCTATCAAATTGATTCAATAGTTCACTATCTTGTCCTAATCTTCAACAATTCAATTCAATTCAATTTAAGGAGGAGAAAGCCTTATCAAAAGGAGCCTGGAATCTAGTCAAAATCTTGGTCTTTCAAGGCTAGATCTATCAGATTCCTCTCCTCCATAATGTAATAGCTAATTAGGTCATTCAATGGTTTTATTATCTTAATTTAACTCTAATCCTAATTTTCCACAATTACATATATATAGGTTTTATGTTAGTTGAATGGTTTGTCTTTAAGACTTTATGTTCTTGTGGTTTCTTTTTAATAATATTTTAAGTTATGAATATTGATTGTTTGCCTTAAGGGTTTTAAGGCTATGGATATTATGTTGAGAACACCAAATATTAAGAGGGGGGTGAATCGGTACCCCTTAAAACTTAAACTTTTATACATCCTTTTAATTTTAACCATTAATCTATCAACACCAATGAATGATAAATCAATCATAACAAGTGTACAAGAGAACAAGAGATATACATGGAAAACCCCATGAGGGAAAATCAATAGTGAGAAAAGTTCCTTGTAGCTACTATCCAAATCAAGCACCACAAGATAAAACATATTTACAACTTTGTTTTAGGACTACAACCCAGGGAAACTACAATTACCTAAAAATATAGTTTTATGGCTACAACTAAAGGAAATTCACTACTCCGTTAATATCACACATTTACAAAAGAAACAACAACCTCAAAATATGATGAATGATTGATAAAATTTCAAACACAACACTTTGGGACCATCAGCTACCTTTGACTGTAAGGAAGTTAAGTAGCAAAGCAACTTCCTACACTAACCTTGAGAGGAGGGTAATGCAAAAGCTTTTACAGATCGTTACAATAGTTATGAAAACTTAATAGAAATAAACATAATATCAGGCATACCACAACACAACAACACATTGATTTACGTGGGGAAAACCCTTTTGGGAGTAAAACCCCACACTCCAAAAGTAGCTCAATATATTATTCAACAATCAATAACAAATTACAATATACTTGCAAAGAAAGCTCTTCACAGGAGTACCACTAATTAGAGATTCAGAGCTAACTCAATAGCCATAAGACTCTTACATTCCCAACCTCTATCTTGTACACCTCATATATAGGAGATACAATACAAGAAGATGTCAAACGGTATTACAAAACCATGGGATAAAACCATCCAATAAAGTGGAGCTGACCTTATCTCCATTCTAGATGTCCTACGATGTGTCAAAACACACATCAACACATGTTCCTCCCTTTTACAACTCATTTATGTGTCTGATGCATTTTATATTTCCTATTTTGAGAGTCCAAACTTTCGGAGGCCATAACTTGTGAACCATGTGTCTGATTGATGAACTGTTTGAAGCGCCAAAAATCTCATGAAGTTCTCTATCACCTCGTAACCTGATACACCAATTATGCCCACTTTTTAGGGTATTTAGAAGCCTCTAAAGTACTCAAAATTAAATTAAAACCTTTAATCGCATCCTTCCAAAATGAAAACTTTAATATCTTCAAAACTAGCTATAATCTTGCAACGAAAATTTACCGGCATGCTTATCTAGCCAACCAGAAGCTTTGGGGAGAATTTCACACCATTTTGTACTTAAACAAAAACTTACTATAAATAGTAACCTCATGTAAATGCAAGGTTGAGACACCACTTTTCCAACAATATCCCTTCATAGAGAGGGTTTGTTATACATTATTACATAATTACAATGCATATGAAATGAGTCCTAAAGATATACACAAGTATGAAATAACATGATCAGGAATACATAAGATAGATGAAGAGAAGAAGGATAAGATGAAGTCTCACATCGAATTTGATGTTGAATCTCTAGTCCACAATGGTGGTTTGTGATTCCACCCAACCATGCGGTACCCTTAGGTCCACCCCACCATACTCGTGGAGATTATCACATGACCCAAACATAAGGATTACACTCACACCATACACGAAGTAGACATACCAATAACATGAACATAGAGAAGCATCATCGCGTGCACATAGAATGTAATGCATCATCATAAACACATGGGACACAATGTATCATCAATACTACTCAATCTATGATGGGTCTAGATGACAAGGAAACAATTAGGGAAGTGTTATCATGTAGCTGTAATAGCTCACATGGAACAAGGTGATTCTCTCATGTAGACAAGGAGTCCACATACAATGATCCATCTCTCACGGATGGTATTGATCCTCTCAAGCCTACACAGGAACTTAGGTATGAAAGGAGAATGCACATACCAATATTACAGAATCCATAATCTCATGTTGTCTTAATCATATGTTTCACATTAGGGTCCACTTCCAAACTATCCCTATCAACTATACCCTAGGCACATTGTTCTCATCATGAACATGAGAAATCAAATACAATCACATATGAAAACATAAGGCATCTTTCTCAAGTGATTTCCATAACACACTATCATCCATTACAATTACTCATATCATGAACTATCATTGCATTACACTCAAGAAGACACAGGTCAAGAATCAATATCAATTTCATTACAATTCAAACATGTCAATCATCAAATACATCAGCTCATAACATCAATTAACTCTACATACCAAAACTACTCTCATGCATGGAAGAAGTGCACTCAATTGGACATGTAATCAAGTAGACAGAATCTAAGTGTGATCTTATGATGTAAGATACTGATGACAAGTCATTACACCCTAAAAGAGTGACAAATAAGCTAAGCAATTCAAATGTTCCATTCTACATCAAATGTGCCATTCTACATCAAATGCATCATTCTACATCAAATGCATCATTCTACACCCAATGCACCATTCTGGGAATCAATTGCACAAACTTGCTTTGATGGCCTAAAAATCAAATGAAATCAAAGGAAAAACACTAGGATTCACATGTTCAAGCATAATCTAAGAGAACCTAATTATTTATATCAATTTCTCATCACAAAAATGCATTTAAGAAGTCATTATATCCTTCCCATTAAAATTCTAGCAACATACCCCATATGAAACCCTCATTCACCCAAAATCATACAACCTGCACATGCACACTCAAATCATTTTATTCAAAGATTAAAAACACTTATATTTCAAATACAATTCATTTGCAACAAATTTGAGACTAAAAAGGCAAGAAACAAAGGAGATATGAAGTGCCCTACCTCATTTTGCCCCAAATTTGAAATGAGAAAATCTTCTAACATACCGAATCAAAATGCACCACACTTGGATAGCTTGATGGCCTTCCAAATCCTATCCCAATGCAAGAAACTCCATTTGAATCCCTCTACCCTCCAATTCATTCACCCAATTTTAAGATCCAACATGGAGAGTGTTTCTTCTCCATCCAAAATTAAAGTGTGTAATGCATTTATTTTTCTCCTTTTTGTAATTTAAAATGACATTTACTATTCCTCTTTTAAAAATAATAGAGATTAACTAAATAATCCCCCCCCCCCACCCCATATTCACTAATTATAAAATGCATATTATATTGAGCACATATGCCCTATTTAACCCTTTTAAAACATTGCATTGGCTTTTACACTATAAAAACCCAAATTTTTATTAAATTAAATTTAAAATAGATAAAGACTTCCTTTCCGACCCCAATTAAACCTAGAACCCCAAGACAATCATCCAAATAGTATTTCATAAAACAAAGTCATCCAATATCTCATTTGAATTCAATTAATTATAATTAATCATTTAATCACTAAATCATTAATTACACCATGAAATCACATAAACCACAAGATTAATAAGAAATGCTTATAAACACAAATGCAGCCTTCACGAGGTCTCCACATAGGGTTAGGGTCACCAAGACTTACCAATGATGGTTGTCAGGTATAACACAAATCTCAACAAGGCAAATCGCACTCAACTAAGTACGACGAAACAAGGATCAGGGGAATTGGTTAATGTGTCATCTCCTAATAACCATCGTCAGGGATATGGGCACGCTCATACTTGTGGAGCCAGGTGGAGTCGATGCCTTGTAATTGTAGTCACTGAAACATTCACACATTACAAACACCTGCTCATGCATATACATATATAGTCAAAGTGATGAAAATCATTGGAAGGAAATTTTAACAACATATGTATTCTCATATACTCAAATTATGTGATGTCATCCATTTCCCATCTAATTACCCACTAAAACATAACAATAGAAATCTCATCTAATAAACTACATTAAATAACAACATCAATATTATCCCACTACAACTATTAGCATATAACTATTCCTTGAATGGGGTCAACATTATAACATCATTAATATAATAAACTTATGAATCTAGCATACAACATCCTCATAGAAATCAATTGGACTTGGCATGTATTTCGAATTGAATTAATTAACATTTAATACCATTTTTATTTGCTTTGTAACATCTAAGCAAAGGCGCAATATCACAATACCTCCTTATCCACAACAAGGTTAGAGGGGTGTTACATGAAATTAGTTGATTTTTCCTTAACTCCTTGTTTATAATGCATTAAATCAGTTAAAGTAATTTGAGGACCAATATTGTTTTGAAAATGTTGCACAAACACATTGGATTTTTTTTGAAAAGAATCAATTGAATCATGAGGCAAGGAGCAAAATCATTGTAAAGCTCTTTCTCTCAGAGTATGGGTGAATAGTTTTGTCATGAGTCTATGATCATGTGAGAAGTCACTGCACAAAGCTTGAAATCTTTTCACATGAGTTTGGGGGTCACCTTTTCCACTATACGTCTCGAAATGGCAAACATCCATGTATTGTGGGACAAGAGTACAAATGATGCCATTTGAAAGTGGGCTAGCAGTATCACTTGTGGGAAGGTTGAATTTGGATTGGGTTATGGAAGCCAATGTTGTTGTAAAGATGAAACACTTTGGGAAAAATTGTTTATAGTGGCTTCAATGGATGAATTGGAGTTGGACATGTTAGATTGTGATGTAGGTGTAACATTATGAAAGGTGGGTGGTGCATTAGAATAAGGTGGAAACTTGGAATAGGTAGGTGGAACATTATGGTAAGTGGGTAAAGGAGATGGTTGGAAAATAAATAGAAGGCTAACAAAAGGAGGTATGTATGAGTATTGGTTGATAGGATTCCCCCCCATTACTAACATTTGTAGCATTAACATTTTGTGTAGAGGCAACCATTATGGAAGATGTATGTGTAGGCACATTAGGCAAAGATGTAGGAGTAGAATTCTCAACTTGATTTATAGGATTTGAAAAAATAAACATTTTGGCACAACTTTTCATTAGCATAACACATTTGTCCACAATGTGAGAAATATTAAACCACACATTCACACCTTGTTAATCACTTTGAACTATTCTCCTCAAGACTTCAATCAAGGCAACTGCCTCTCCACCCAAGTGTTCTTGACTCATCCCTTGTTAAAAATCATCCATTTTTTGTCAAGCTTCCCCAATTGTTCAATAGTCACTTGAGTTAAAGAGTTATCCTCATCATGAGAATCATGAGGGGAATGGTTCTCTATAATGTTAGGCATGTCTTGTGTAGAAATATAGGATTCACCCAAGTTCCCATTGAATAGGCTAGTCAACTTGGATTCAATACCCTTAGTATTTAAACTTTGGGAAACCATAAGTCTATAACTTCTTCTCATCGAGATATTGGATTTGAGGAAAAGGGTCATGAAACTCATACACAAAGAGGGCAAATCTTATGAAATATATTTGTACTCACAATGCCTCTCATACAATTGATTATTCAAGAAAACAATGCAACTTTGCAATAGAATGATCAATTAACCACTTAATTAAGCAAAATGCGATATAAAAATGAGAAAATTTGAATAATTAATGCTTCTAAATCTGAAAATGATATGCAATAACAATTGGATTTTAGCATATAAATTAGAAATTATGTTATACACAAGTTGGGTTCACCAAAAATGTAAATGAGTTTTTGAAAAATGGGAGTTCACTAGTCTATACATGCATACTATGAATCATCAAATTTACAATCCACCACCACATTAAGGTGAATAAGATCCAACAGGTTCCATCTCAAGTCTATTAGAAAGCGATTGAGCACAAACTAAATTTAATTCACCTTGTTTGAGTAAAAAGTTGTAATTGGATATAAAACGATTAAATGTATGAGCCAGGGCTAATAATGTTAACTTGGCAATGATTAGCATAAAAATATAGTTTCAAAACAATTATCCAGACATCAAGTTCAAATCTAGAAATAGGAAGCAGAGAGGAACCCGTGTCTAAAATTTGGATTCAGAAATGCAAGTCAATGTTGCTAGGCAACCTTAAAAGTGTTAGATGCAAATATCAGAAATAGTTTTGAAATCAGGATGTCGCTCTGATTATCTCCTTGAAATTTTGTTAGAAAGGCATTGGTCACAATTGCTAGGCAACCTTAGCCCAGTCTTTTTGCTTCTTCAAAATCTGGTTGTGTGTCTTAGTCTGCTCTTTCCAGATCTATATTTGTTCTCTCTAGAATCTATCACCTACACACACAAGAGTGAAAAATTTTGTTGGGTTGATAGGGGTTTGCCTAGGTCAAACCTTAGGTTTGGAATTAACCCTATGATGAATGAAATAGAAAAGAGAGTGTGTCTTTATGGAGCAGGGGCTTGATTTGGAATTGAAATGCTTAATTGAAATGATATACCTTTATAAATCTCCTTTGTCTTAAATTCTTCATGAATAGGTTGATGTTTTTGTGTAGGAATTCATGGATGTCTTCATAAGAACTTGATCATGGATACCACTTTGGATGCTTGAAATCTGAATACGACCTCTCCTCCAATGCCCTAATGATGCTTGATCACTTGCTCACTTGAATTGTTTGATATGAATTGAATTATAAAATAAAAGATATTTCAATTGAGGGGATAAGACTTGCTTTTATACCTATCCTCATGAAACATATTGAAAATTATGAAGAAGGTTGGAATCAAAAATCATTTCCCACTCATTTTTTTTCAATTGTTAGAGGGTTCAAAAATGAGCCCTTTTGGTTTGGGCAAGGGTGCTAGGCACCTTTGACCAGTCCATCTGGGATGAACAAAGGTCCAGGAATCAGAGAAAAAGATGTGGATCACAAATTTAGCACTGGTGAGACTAAAATCAGGGAAAATTAGGGCACAGAAAGCAAAAATGCTAAAGTGAGTATGAAATTGTATAAGGATACAATTTATAGCAGTACAACTTTATATAATATTTTTTTAATATCAGTCTTTAGAGGTGGACTTGGCCTTGGGGGATACTACTTCACTGTCTCTTGATCAGTCATCTTCTCTGGGCCATGCTTTAGCTTACCAACCAATGGTTATGTCAATGCTAGGAGTGGTTTCTTTAGAGCTTGAACTAGTGGATGTTTTGATTAAGCATACAACTCTCTCTTAGACTTTTGGACAATGGAAGTTATCCCTCCTCCCCCCCTTGTTCTAAGACTTTGGATGATGATTTGCTTGTGCTTCCTATGCCCAAGTCAAGAGTGCTCAAAGCATTAAAAAAGGACTAGGGTGGTGTAGTTGGTCATTCTTGATTGTTGTGTTGATTATATGGTTTAGTATTTGTTGGTTTGTGTCAACTTGACTATTATTTTATTGTAGCTAGCTTGTTTAGCTACATTTTTGTTGTTTACTAACTTTTTGGTTGGATGTTAAGTGTATTGTCAAAAGTTTTGGGATCACTTCAAAACTTGCTTTACCCATCATCAAAAACAATATTTTATTGATATCTTTTAACATCACCATACATTAATGCTTTATGTTATTTGTGAAAATTTATATAATTTATTTATAGAACTATGTTTATAAATATTTTGCTTTTCTAGTATATTATAACAACTATACTTATATATCAAGAACATTAGAAAAGACTTCTTGTAATAATTTGAATTGTACTTAAAAAACACAACTAAAATAAAATATATCGAATTTATGAACTTTTATTACTTTCACTAAAAAATAACTATAATAATTTGAGGGGTGCTTTTGTCCTTTAAAAATGTATCTTAATTCAAATGATTTATATACAATTCATCCAATTAAACTGTGTTAACAAAGGTGGCTTTAAACAATAAATCATATTTTAAGTCAAAGTCAAAAGGAACTAATGACTTAATTGGAAAAACATAAAAGGATAGAAACAATGCCTTGTTATTGGTTCAACATAATTGAAGGAACCCTAGACATGGTAGAATAATCAAGGCTTTAAGTAATTACACAAGTTCTAAACTGCTTAAGCAATGTTAGAAATAGTAATAAATGGATCTCATTCATGATGAACGTGGAAATAAAGAACCTGTAAATTTGTTGGCTTCAGTTCAATTTGTTGTCAATAGTCTTAGTTTGTTGTCAATCTTATAACATGACTATTGACATTATTGTATCATCAAATGAATAAACAAGACGAGTCATTCAATAGTTTCTTCAATTTTCTCTCTATTCTTTGTTGGCTTTAATTTGGTATTAGAGCAACTTGATCTGCTACAACTATTGTAGTCATAGTCTAAGTGGTGGAAGAGAGAAGATGAGCTTTGCCTGCAAGAAGAGAAACATTGATTTAGAGAAGAAGTTGGAGATCTCCATGTTTTGTTTGTGCCCAATTTGAATGAGAAAGGAACTCTAAGTAGAGTGTGTGATGAGGCTTGCAAAAGAGCCACTAATGCATGCCAACTGCTAGAGGAAGAAATGAAGTACAAAGTGCAAGAAGGTTGGTAGTTGTTGCAAATCCTTCTACAGTGATATATTCATAAATGTATTTTTTTATTTTATTTTTTTTGTCACAAAACAAATCTGGAAATTGAATGGCCTATAGAAAAATCTAATAGTCATAATTTTCACCCATAATTGATGAACAAAAAATTATGGGGTATAGTGAATGGCACTGAAGTAGTACCTATAGATGCTAAAAGGAAGATTGATTGGAAAAGTAGACATGAAAAAGCTAAGTCTATTATAGGCCTTACTCTTTTAGATTCAAAATTACATTGTGTTAATTAAAAAGAATTATCTAAAGAAATTTGGGATGAGCTAAACTAACATACTTATATTTTGAAAAATTTATATAAAAGATGTCAAAATATATCATATTTGTTCATTATTCTACTTAAAAAATTATTATGTTATTATATTATAACTAATATTAAATCATAATTATATTGTGGTATTGTAATTAATACTAAATTATTATTATATAAGATTATGTTATTATATTTTAATATATTCTTATTATTATATTTTTTTATATTTCTATTAAACTCCTTAGAAAAGAAAAAAGCTTTCAAAACTAGATTATTATTATATTTTTATTAAACTCTTTACAAAAACAAGGAAACTATTAAAGACTAAATTATTATTGTTTTTTATTAAGGAAAATCAGGTTTTAAGGGACTCGAAACCCTATACAAGACAGGTTTTGGAAGGACCTGCAACCCGAACCGAAAGATAAACTTGAAAGTCCACTCAAAGAAACATAACACAAATGAGACTCAACACAGCCAAACAAAAGATGGGGTACAACACAAGGACCCCCAACAAAAACCAGCGGGCTGCAAAAGACCAGCAGCCCCAGCCCAACCAGGACGGATCAAGAATTTGACCTACGCTTGTGGGATTGAAGGGTCATATTAAAAGAGGACTGGGACGATTTTAGATTTTTTACTTTTAACAGTAATCCATCCCTCCTCAACCCTAGCAGCAACCTTTTACCAAGAGGATGGGTCCGGAATAGAGGACCTCCCATCACTAGGAGGAACAGAGCCAGCATCCGGAGAGGCAGGGACAACAGAAATCAAAGAATCAGACAAAGATCCAGCAGCAATCTAGGAAGCGGGAAGGTCATCCACCAAAGAAGAAGATCCATCATTCTTCAAACGATCAGTCGGGATGCCACCACAAGCATCCATACACTCTTGAGGCAAAGCTACACCAGAAACAGAGGCAGCAGCTAAAGGTGCAATACCATCAGCCTGAAGAACCTGTGCAACCACCTGGGAGAAGCTTTTCTTTTTAACAAACTAGTGTTCAGAGGAGGCACTCTTCCACCAAGAAGCAAATCTTTTTTTCTTTTTATTTGTTTCACACCGTGCAGCAACATGTCCAGTCTAGAAGCACTTTCGACATCTAAAGGGGATACCCTCAAAGTCTAGCAGTTGGACCCAAGATCCCAAGGAAGATTCAATCTCTATCTCAACTGGAAGCCCTTTAGAAACATCAATGTTAACCAAAATCCGAGCATAAGTAGAATGATAAATTTGGTAAGAATCCTTATCAATCATTAGGAATTCGCCTAAAGCCTCCCCCACTTCCTCTAGCAGAGAGTTCGTCCATAGATGAAGGGGAAGGTTAGGGAGCCTAACCCAGATAGGAATCTCATTAAATGAATTAGTAGATGGGTTAAAACCCGAGAACCAGGGTTTAACCATCAAAACAAATTTGTCCTCCCGGCTGAAAGGATTAATACATAAAATTTTCAATCTATCCTCTGCATGTTCAAATTTAGCAATGAAAAAACCCTTGGCTGAAGGAAAAATGTTAACTAAACCCTTTAAGATCGGTTCCCAGCTTTGGGAAATCCAAATGTGCAGCTGACGAAGGCTTGGCCAAAAGCCCCAAAACTTGCAAATCAGACCATGAGATTCAAACACAGAGGAGTTGTGGATGATCTCCTTTTCAGTATCAGCAGACACCCTGAAAGCCAAGGGTTTGCACACGGTAACAGCCACGGGCAGCCTGATCTGTATCAGAGGGCGTCGGATGCACCGGATCACCGTCCTTCGTATTAGCAACAGGTACAAGATCGATCTTGGGCCTGCAAGGATCAACCACAGGAGCAACCTTCAGCTTCACACCAGCAAGGGTACCGCCAGGAGGCGGAGCAGACCCAACACTCACCCCCGAAGAGGGTAAGGCCCACACGGAAGATTCTATTCGAGCAGCCGAAGCGAGAGGCGAAGAACCCCCCGGACCCCCCGCCAAGGGACGGACAAAAACCTCCGCAGAGCCCCCATTCGCAGCACACACAACAACCTCGCCAGGGGATGCAGCAGTCGGGCGAAGAGGAGGTTGGACGGCAGCAGCAGCCGGTCGAACAGGAGGTTGGACTGCAGCAGCAGTCGGCCTTAGGGCAACAGCAGGCGGCATCGCAACGACAGTTTTGCAACTTGTTGAAATTTCCGTAAAAAAACTAAATTATTATTGTTATTATATTATCATATTATTATATTTTTATGTACGAGCACTTTCAATCCCCATGCTTTCATTGTAATATGCCTATTGGTGTAATAATTTGTTTGGAGCAAAAGCAATAAATGCAAAGTTTTCTCTTAAGCTGCAATTATTTATTCCTCTCATTAAATAGCTAGCAAAGTTGGTATTGTAGTAGATAAAGAGGAGGCTAAAGCTATCTTGTTGAATACTTTGCCTTCAAAATATAGCGACATTATTTTTTCTCATAGACTTTAGAAGATGTGATTTCAATGCTCTTAGTTGAAGAAAAGAGAGCAACTATAGGAAATTCAGGAGGTGATACTCAACAAAGAGCTTACATTATACTCAAAGAAAAGGATGGGAAATAGAATGTCAGGTAAGAATGAGATTGAGTGTTACAATTGTAAGAATATAGGTCATACTACAATTAATTGCAAAATTCATGCAAGTGACCTTCTCAAAGGGGAAGTTAAAGAATTGATAAATATAGTTGTTATTAAGGAAACACCAAATGCTGATAGTGATGATGACATATTATTGAAGATAAAGAACTTGTTCTACTTTGAAGAGGCCGACACTTTGAAGACAAGGAGGGATACAATAGAGAATAGTTATATGCTCAATAGTCCGAGGTGCTTGTGGATCAAAGAAACTATACCTAATTGGAGTTATGAAACATACATGTGAGGATTGGTGTCTAATATTTCAAAGGGGGATCCGAAATCTGCAAGTTCAGCACTATACCTTTATGAGGGTGATGAGACACTTTATGTGCAAATGGTGTCCAATGATGTTGGGAACTTGGATGATGACTAGATGACTGGGGAGCAGCTTGAAGGAATCTCGTTAGTCTAAGAATTGTTTTCAAATGATAGCTCCTACATAAAGTATTGTTTTGTTTTTTTAATTGTTAGTTGGTTTTTACTATGTAGAGATATGCTAGGAGATCATCAAAGTTCAGTTATTCCTTTAAAACGGAGTGTTAAAATAAGCAATAAATGAAATTCATTTATTATGAACATGGAAATAAATAACTGTAGACATGTCGTAAGTTGTTGACTATTAAGTCCAGTTTGTTGTCTTTAGTTCAATTCGCTGTCAATTATCACAAAGTCTGTTGTCAAGTCTTAGTTTATTGTCAATCGTATTTAATTTACTGTTAAGGTTATTGTATCTATTTATATGTATCATCAAATGAATAAAATAAGGCAGGGAGTAATTCAACTGTTTCTTCCGTTCTGCTCTCTCTTCTTTGCTGGTTTTAATTAGCAACCCCTGCTACACTCTCAGTTAATTGTAGTTGCCAGTTCCACACAATGTGCAAGTTTTCACTATCTAATGAAAACTTGCACAAGCTTCTAGAAGCTCCTAAATAAGCATAGCTGTTTGAAATTGAGAAATTTCTAAGAACTAAAAAAGTTCGGGCATAAATTTTCAAGAATAGTAAATCTCAATTTCTAAGAACTAAAAAAGTTTGTGCATAAATTTTCAAGAATAGTAAATTTTATTGTTAAGTTTCATTTGAATTTTTATTTTTTATTTTTTTTAAAAATGATCAAAACACAAAACTGTTTTTAAATAAATAAACTAACTTCTAAACTGCTGTAAGCAACCCCTGCTACACTCAGTTAGTTGTACTTTCCAATTCCACACAATGTGCAAGTTTTCACTAGCCAAAAGAGAGTTAAGATAAATTGTGCACAAGCTCCTAAGTAAGCATAGGAAACTTAATAGCTAAGTTCTGTTTGACATTGAGAATTTTTTAAGAGAAAAAGTTTGGGCATAAGTTTCCCATAGGAATAGAGAACTTTATTGTTAAGTCTCATTTGAAAATGAATTTTTCTTGAAAAAAATGTGCATATCCTATTTAATTTAAACTAAATTAAATATATGCTATTTTTTTTCAAAAAAATCAATAATAATTTTATGAATTATGAAAATTTTATGTAGAATAGTTACTTGATAGTTCAAACTCATTTAATTATCAACTTTATAGTTTTGATAACATCCACAAATGTATTGTATAACACATAGTCAACATCTTAGTTCAAATAGGTTTTAACAGCCTTTGAAACCCAAGTTAATAATCACAATCAAAGGTGTATATCTCATTATGCCCTTGTGCTGTTATCCTGTTCTACAATGCCTCATCCAAAGTTTTTCAATAATAATCTTATGGACCATGAAAAATACTCCATGTACATCGAATTTTTTCTTTTCTTTTTGGATAATTACTTTGACTTTGATAGTTCAAACTCATTTTATTATTAGACATTATAGGTTTGATAACATTGTGTATAAATGCAAAAACCACAAATGAAGAGTATATATCACATGGCCAATATCTTATTTTGAAAAAGTTTTTACATCCTTTGAGAACCAAAAACTTATCCTGTCCTTAAATGTCTCATCAAAATTTCATATATACATTGTTTCAAACAAATCCTGACCATAGTATTTCATGTATCATACAATTTTATAGCATATCATGTTCCACAATTTCCCTTTCCGAATTCAATGTCAGCTAGCATTACGGAAGAAATCGAGAAAGATAAAAAGGATTACAAAATTCAAGTCAATATTTGATCATTGCACTAAACTAATATTCATTGACAAAGTGATTTTTATTAAGATAGAAACTTGCCAGTCCTACTTACTAGCAGGACTTTAGTGACAATCGTTTCAGACAATGGTAAAAAAAAAAATGACAGATTTACAAAATACGAAGAAGAAAGACAGTAGCCACTCTACTTCTAAAGTTCTAACAATAAACTAGGGAATCTCCTCAGAATTAAGTGTTGTTGAAACTTCCTCAGAAATTTCACATAACAATTTCTGGCTTAAGGATGTTAGATTTGATTTCTTTGTGAGGAAGCACTACACCTCCATTGCTATACACTTCATCAGAAATATGCACATCTTCCCCTAACACAGTCATGTTTTCCACTCTAGCCCATTTACCAACTGTTGAATGCCACCCAATGATGCTTTGTGAGACACATGCATGTTTTTTTATTCTAACCGCCCTCATAATTGTGCAATGAGACAACCTTACTCCTGCCTCAATCACACAACCTGGTCCAATTGCAACGTCTGGCCCAATCAAACATCCTTCACCAACCTGAGCACTCTCATCTATAATGACATTTCCAATAATGTGAACACCATGTGACAATTTCTCAGAAAAGTTTCTTCTAAGAGATTCCAAGTAAAGTGTCAGACCTGCAACATAATCCTTGGGCTGCCCTATATCCATCCAGAAACCAGGCAAAACCATGGCATAAAGCTGCTTATCACTTGCAATACTAGGGAAAACTTCTTTTTCGATTGAAGTTGGTTTCAGCTCAATCCTATCCAGTACACTGGGATTTAGAAGGTAAATTCCAGCATTAATTTTATTTCCAACGAAGATCTTGGGCTTCTCCATAAATCTCTCTACTTGACCAGTTTCTTCATCTAGCAAAACAACACCATACTTTGAAGGCTCATCAACCTAGGGAAAAGAAAAAAAACATTATCCACCATGTCAGACATATAATGCAAAAATCTCTTAATCAAATAACCCCTTTTCATCACTACGTCAGATAGAGATCACAACCAAGAACTAATATCCATAATTGTGCCAGAAACATAACAAAACCTCCTACGCAGTGTTTGACAAGATCGTCCAAAATTACTTTAAAAAAAGCATGCAGAATACATGCCAGACAAGTTCATGAGGTTCACTTGCATCTTATAAACAAAGTATGAAAGTTAATTATCAATACTTCCTAAGATCTTTGATAGGATAATCCAAGTTTTGTATGAAATACCTTGGTGACCATAATTGTGGCCTCCCCACCATGGTTCCTGTGAAATTCAACCATCTGCTTCAGTGGAAATTCACAGATGACATCACTGTTTAGTACAAAGAAGGGTTCACCAGACTCGTCTATCAACTTGTCTCTGGCAAGGGCCAGAGGCCCAGCAGTGCCCATTGGTTCAAACTCCTGAGAGCATGATATCTTAATGCAAAGCTTGGCTTCAAACTCCTTCAAAAAATTCAGCATTATCTGCATTGTGATTGTAAAAAAACCATTGTCAGATGTTTTCTCTCTTATAAACAAACAAGATTTGAACATTTATATAGCAAAAACTAGAACCACATATCTTTTGAGAGAGAACACAGAACCCAACATTAAAATCTTTATTTGGTAAAAATATTAATAAAACTAAAAATACAGGATATAACTTTTTGTAATCTTCATCTTGCAAAATATATTTAGAACCATAAAATGTGCCTCACAAGCTGCGGGCTACTGACAAAGTGGAGCCACCCCATTGGTATGCTTTCCTAATAAAAAAGCTATATAATTGCAAGCAACAAACAAAGTAAACAACTGGGCAAAGCTGATTTCTAAATCAAATGTTGATCTAAGCTTGAGGGTCCATTCCCATGCATAATAAATGGCAGGTCAGTTAAAGTTTACGAGGGAAAAAATTATAAAAAATCATCTTGCCAAATCTAAACAAAATAAACAACTAAAAAAAACACATTATTAAAAATATTCATGTGATGTCCATGGGGGTTGTGCAATCCAGTTCAATTCCTCCTAACACAACAAGGCAACCTATAATTCAATGGAGTAATCTGAGATCAACCTATATTTGCAAATCATTAAAAAGGCATCCAAGCTAACACAAGCTAACGAAATAATAAAACATAAAATATCATACAAATGGAAAAAATTTAAATCAGAGTCATTTAAAAAATAAATCAACAAGATTTTAAACAGTCCTTTTTAAAACAATAACCTTGCTTATGCTTCAAAAGAAATTCATAGCACTAAGGTTAAAAAATGAGTCACGCCAAAACAATGGGAGGTTGAGGTTACCTTTACTACTTGAGTGATCTCTAGAGAAGGCTGGCTCTTATATAATCTATCTTAATGTTAGCCAACAATAACATTCACAAAGAAAAGAGATAGGAGTTAAGGGTTTAAAGTGATGAATAGCAATGCACCAAATTAGAGAACGGGAAACTTTGCAAATTCAGAACACAACCACAGATAATGTAGAGCCATAAATTCATTTCATTTTGTGAAGGATGGGATATAGATCTAGCAATCCAATGTAAACATCGGATGCCCAAAGATTACACTCAATCACAACAAGATGCTCACAAATAGATAAGAACCTCTTGTAGCAAGGGACAAGGACGTGTGGGGACTCCAATACTAATATAAAATGTTTTCAAGATTTGTTCAACAATAGCAAGAGAACGAGGACCAAAATCTACAAAGAAATGTCAAGAATGTTATCAATCTTCTTCATACAGCCCCACAAAATGAGTAAGATCCTCATATTTGTAGTTCATCCTAAAAAGGAGGGACAATCCATAGTCATTGATTTAGCAAGAGATCCAATGGATGAGATTTTAAGAGCAAGCTACCCAACATTATTGCACGTGCTAGGTTTTGGATACATTAAGTGTAAATGTTTGTTCAATTTACAATTCAATATGCAAGATGTATTCTAGTTTTATTCTTTATATATCTATGTATTTTATCTCTATTATAATTCTGACTATCTTCTTTGTTTGGCAGGTAAGAGGAGTATTTATTGATTTCGATATCCTCTTTCACAAATACCAAATGATATATATATATATATATATGAGAGGGGAGGATCAAGTAGTGCCTTGACCGGTCATGTCTTATGGACATGACCGATCAAGACACTACTTGATCGCACCCTTTGGTATATATTATCAACCGGTGTTTAACATATTTGTCAGCCCGATATTAATCGGAGTTCACGTAACATATTAACATATTTACCAGCCCGATATATTAATTGGGGTTCACGTAACATATTAACGTATTTACCGATATGCCAATCGGTATTAGTGTTGGTGATTGGCGTGGCAAATTAACCGAAGTGAATCGGTGTCTATGTTAACCGACACTGATCACTAACTAAAGGTTGTATTCATTAAACGGTGCTTACTATGCCACCCGATAGCAAGTTGATAATGATTTGCTGGGAACACATCCGATATAGATCGGGATAGATGGTTAACTTGATAACTATTGTTGATCACCAATGTGCCATGATATGATTATCGATATTGATATAGATGAGGAATAATCATCAAATAAAATAGCTTGAAGTTTTCTTAATGGTTTGATCGATAGGATAAATGATTGAATTAGAGACTTCATTTATCTCTCATTCAATCATTTGTCTTACCGTAGCTACCATGCATTAACACTCCCTCTTAGCTAGGTAAGATAAATGAGAGCAGTGTATCAAGCATCGCAATTTTAAATGATAGTTAGCATTCTTTACACAATCTAACTTTCTTGGAAATCATATCATCTAATCACATGATATGAAGTATCACCTAAACACATGATACAAAAGTCCATCACCTCAATCTTGTGATGACAGGATATCACCTTAGCACGTGATATCAGTATTGCCTAAGCACACAATACTTAAGGATAATCATATGAGAAAATATTCCATTCTCATCTTTATCCAAGTTGAGGTAGGTGCACTAACATTTCATATAAATGTTTTACCACAACACAATCATGGCTTATCCATGATACACCAGAGATCCAACATGATAATTGGTTTGGACATTATAAGATCGTCACCTTATAATGTCTCCATACAAGTGTTCATTATCTTGAGAGATCGTCACCTCTTAGATATGAACTCAGGGGATAAAAATCCAAAATGTCCTATCATGACAAAGAAGTTTACACATTAAACATCTTATTGATATGTAAATACAGATTACAAAGCAAATTACCTTTCTTTCATACCTAAACCTTTTCTGAAGTGATCAACCTTCACCCTGGAAAGAGGTTTGGTCAGAATATTTGCCGTTTGATCTCCTGTACAAACATATTCTAATTGAATTACATTTCTGTCTACCATATCTCGCACATAGTGGTATGGGATCTCAATATGCTTGGATCTGTCATGGAATATTGGGTTAACTGAAAGTTTTATGCAGCTCTGATTGTCACAGTGTATAATAGTGGGTTTCATAGGTTCTCCAAACAACCCCACAAGCAACTTTCTAAGCCATACTGCCTCTCGAGCAGCCATAGAAACTGAAATGTATTCTGCCTCGGTGGAGCTTTGTGCTACAGAGGACTGCTTCCTGCTGATCCAAGATATCATGGTTGAACCCAGACTGAAGCAACACCCTGAGGTGCTTTTTCTGTCAGTTACACTTCCAACCCAATCTGAATCTATAAATCCATGTAGGTTTATGTCAACTTTCTCATATTTGAGACCAAGGTTTAGAGTACCTTGTAGGTATCTCATGATGTGCTTTACTGCAACCAGGTGTATCTCCTTAGGTTCACACATGAACTGACTTAAGGCATTAACTGCATAACAGATATCTGGCCTTGTATTCACCAGGTACATCAGGAACCCAATCATCTGTCTGTATTGAGTAGAGTCAGTGGGTTGTGACTTTGCTGCTACTTCTTTAAGTTTATGTAAATTGGTTTCCATAGGAGAGGTCATGGGCCTACAGTTTAGCATTCCGAATCTCTTCAATATATCCAAGGTATACTTTCCTTGGTTTAGTATAATGTTGTCTGAATTCTGCCATACTTCCAATCCTAGGAAGTAATGAAGGAGTCCTAAGTCCTTCATATCAAATTCTTTGGATAGATCTTTCTTGCATTGATCTATAAAATGATCATTTCCTGCGATTAATAAGTCATCAACATATAAAATCAACATTAGCATATCACCTTTATTTCTTTTGTAGTAGAGATTAGGATCTGCATCATTGTTAGAGAAGCCTAGTCCTGAGAGATAGGTGTCAATTCTTTCATACCAGGCCCTGGGAGCTTGTTTAAGCCCATAGAGAGCTTTCTTGAGTCTGCACACATGAGACTCTGCATCATAAATTTCAAACCCTTCAGGTTGCTCTAGATAGACTTCTTCTGAGATCTCACCATTTAGAAATGTTGTCTTAACATCCATCTGGTGTACCTTCCACCCCTTAGCTGCTGCAATGGCTAATACAGCTCTTACTGATGTATATCTAGCAATAGGTGCAAAAGTTTCTTCATAATCTATTCCTTCTCTTTGAGAGAACCCTCTAGCTACAAATCTAGCCTTGTGTTTTTCAATACTACCGTTTGCAACATGTTTGATCTTAAAAAGCCATTTAGATGAAACAACAAATTTCTTAGTTGGCCTAGGAACAATCTCCCTAACATAATTTTTCATAATGGACTGATACTCTTCAGACATGGCATCCTTCCATACTTGGTGTTCAAGAGCCTCTGATACATTGTTTGGTTTGGCTTTAGAGAGATCATTCATAAGGGCAACATAGCTAGTGAATTTGTTAGGCCTTTTGCTTTCCCTAAAGGTTCCTGGAGGAGCAACAAACTTCTGAGCTTCTGCTACAGTTTTGGTGGCCCATAGTGGTCTTTTCTTGAGGTTTTCTCTAGGTGGATTGAGTTTCACTTATAATTTCCTCAGGATTCTCCCTCTGAAGCTCAGAAGTAGGATCTCTATCTATGTTAGGGGTGGGGGTATAGACTTCAGGGTCTAGAGAGCTTTGGGCTCTTTTGAAGGCTAAGTCTTCTTCAAAGATCACATCCCTGCTTAGTTCAATATTCTTTTGGCCAAGTATATAGATCCTGTAAGCCTTGTAGATTTCACTATATCCTACAAAGATTCCTCTTTTCCCAGAAGGCTCTAGTTTTAATCTTTTCTCCTTAGGTACATGAATATAGACAGGGCATCCAAATATCCTAAGGTGGCTAATATCAGGTTTTGATTTAGTAAAGACTTCCTCAGGGGTCTTATCTTCAAGATGAAAGTGGGGACATTTGTTTTGAATATATACAGCAGTGCTAGTTGCTTCTGCCCAAAGATTGATATTTAGATTTTGATCAAGAATCATAGCCTTGGCAGCTTCAACGATTGTCCTGTTTTTCCTTTCAACTATCCCATTTTGTTGAGGGTTATAAGGTATTGTTAACTCCCTATTAATCCCTGAATTTTTACAAAACTCTTTAAATAATTCTGATGTGTATTCCCCCCCATTGTCAGTTCTTAGGGTTTTAATTTTATTTCCTGAGTAGTGTAATTTGAATTCTTTAAACCTATTAAGGATCTCTTCTGATTCTTTACATTTCAGAAAGTAGATCCCAGTTTTCCTAGAGTAGTCATCAACAAATATCACACAGTACAGAAATCCCCCCAATGAAGGTACGGACATAGGTCCACATACATCAGAATGAACTAACTCTAAAATTTTACTTGTTTTCCTAGTACAATTCTGAAAAACACCCTTAGTATTCTTACCTAAGGCACATCCTGTGCATGCCCCTGAATGATATTGCTTTAACTTGGGTAGACCTGTGACAAGGTCCCCCATTGATGATAAAGCTCTAAAATTTAGGTGGCCTAGTCTTCTATGCCAGATTTCATTGGCATCTGTGGTCTCATGAATTAGGGCTAAGTTGGGCTCTGTACATAGCTCATACAAATAGCCTTGTCTTTGACTAATTGTTTTAGCTTTCTTGATGGATGAGTTCTTTAGCCAAGCCAATACTTTGTTGTCCATGAAGGTTACTCTGTATCCATTGTCCTCCAGTGCTGATATTGAGACTAGATTTCTCTTGATGCCTGGAACATATAGCACTCCTCTAAGTTGTAATGATACACCCGACTTTAGTTTGATGGTGCAGGTTCCAACTCCTTTGACAGGGTGTGTAGAATCATCTCCGATAGTTACTTCCTCATCATTCTCTTCTTTCATGGAGTCTAGTACTTCTCTGAATCATGTGATGTGTCTAGATGAGCCACTGTTGATCACCCAGGAGTTCACTTTGTTTGATGCTTGATTTGTGAGTGCTGAATAGAGTACATATTTCTCAGAGTCCTCTTCCCTTTTGGATTTTTCTGTTTTGGCAAATGTGGCTTGTTTAGCTCTTTCTGGACATTTGGCAACATAGTGCCCAAATTTGTCACATCTGTAACACTGAATCTGAGAGAGGTCCTTCTTGAAGGAGTTCTTGCCGTGACGAACTTTTCTCTTCCTGAATTGCTTCTACTTGCCTTTCTTATTTGAGTTCGTATTAAGAACTTGAAGATCTTCATCTATATTCTTTTGTTTGATCCCTTTCTTATTTTGCCTTGATTCCTCTTGGAGATAGTCAGCCTTCAGCCTATCGAACTTTGGGAAGTTATCCCTTGCATTGATGCCTTGGACAAATGTTTCCCATATGCTAGGCAACCCATCTAGAGCAATGAGGGTTAATTCTTTGCTTTGGATCTCATATCCAAGGGTTGCCAGTTCATCCCTTAGGGCAGATATTCGTATGAAGTAGGCATTGACTGATTCTCCTTTTGTCATGGCTATGTGATTTATTTCTCTTTTTAGAGCCAAGGTTCTACTGGCATTAGATATCTCAAAAGCATCTTCAAGTGCTTTGAACATGTTGAAGATTGTTTCATGCTTCCTTATAATGGGCATAATGTTGTTCCTTACCCCATCAACTATGATTTTGATAGCCTTATCATTTCCTTCTCTCCAAATTGCTTTGTCAGGTTCAATCTCAAGTTCTTCAGTTTCAGTCTTTACAAATGATTCGACTTTATTTTCTTTTAGAATCATTTGAATTCTGAATTTCCATGCGGAGAAGTCATCACCTCCTTCGAGTCTGTCTTCAAATCTGATAGCGCTAGCCATTGATAGGATTGTGATGTTGAATATATGCTTGATTTGAATTTTACGTAAAATTGAACAGCCTTGGGTTCGATTTAACTTGGCTTTGATACCATGTAAATATTTGTTCAATTTACAATTCAATATGCAAGATGTATTCTAGTTTTATTCTTTATATATCTATGTATTTTATCTCTATTATAATTCTGACTATCTTCTTTGTTTGGCAGGTAAGAGGAGTATTTATTGATTTCGATATCCTCTTTCACAAATACCAAATGATATATATATATATATATATATATATATATATGAGAGGGGAGGATCAAGCAGTGCCTTGACCGGTCATATCAAGACACTAATTGATCGCACCCTTTGGTATATATTATCAACCGGTGTTTAACATATTTGTCAGCCCGATATTAATCGGAGTTCACGTAACATATTAACACATTTACCAGCCCGATATATTAATCGGAGTTCACGTAACATATTAACATATCTACCGATATGCCAATCGGTATTAGTGTTGGTGATTGGCATGGCAAATTAACCGAAGTGAATCGGTGTCTATGTTAACCAACACCGATCACTAACTAAAGGTTGTATTCATTAAACGATGCTTACTATGCCACCCGATAGCAAGTTGATAATCATTTGCTGGGAACACATCCAATATAGATCGGGATAGATGGTTAACTTGATAACTATCGTTGATCACCAATGTGCCATGATATGATTATCGATATTGATATAGATGAGGAATAATCATCAAATAAAATAGCTTGAAGTTTTCTTAATGGTTTAATCGATAGGATAAATGATTGAATGAGAGACTTCATTTATCTCTCATTCAATCATTTGTCTTACCGTAGCTACCATGCATTAACATTAAGAAAGGGTGGTCCATGTCATCATTCCTTTTATGATTTTTCCTTGAATTGAGGAATCACATGAGAGGCACTATAGTTGAGGTCCAAAATGACTCAAGCCACACAATGATAAGCTTAGTCCAGCTCCACTACCTGAGTGACCTCCTAAACATATTGACTCTTTTCTAATCCTATTTAATGCTAGCTCACACTAACATTCACAAGAAAAAGGAATAGGAGGTAAGATGTCATGTCCACTTTTTGATAGCCTATTTCCCATTTCCTGCATCCCCCTAGTCCAATTTCTGTGTGTTCCTCCTCTTCTTTCCCCATTGTGTTTGTATAAGGTCCTTGAAGACTCTAAGTTTCAAGGCATGCCTAGTCTTCAAAGTGCTTGTTAGTTGTTGGAGTTTCGGAGTTTCTTGTCTAGGCATGTTTTCCCGCCTAAGTCCAACCTTTCGTTGGTCGCCACCAAACTTTCAAAACTACCCATGCCATCATGTCTTTCCTCCAAACTTTTCTTTTCCTTTATGCTTGTCGGAGCATCAAACTTACATATTGTTGACGTATATTTTGTACAATATCAAACACAGAATAAAATACCTGAGGGTACCTTATCCTCTCTTGAGTAAAGTCTCCGAATGCTGAAGATATCACGAAAAGGATCAATCGGGATGACTTCAAGGTTCTTGTATGTAGGATCTCTACGTGTGGATAAGCTCTCTGTGGTATGATGTGATTTGCTGGAATCACAAGGGGACTTACACTTGATGACTGAACTTCTGATTTGCTTTGAATATTGCTGGAACACAGGATTTTACTGCCTTAGATTTGAAAAAAGGAAAAAAGACGAGGGCGAGGAAAGGATCTAATCCTAACACTAAGAATGTAAGAGCAATGAATGATCTTTGATGAAATTCTAACTATGTCTTGTTTTGACATCACAGGAACATCTCCACAAGGTTAGTGTGATCTTCGAAGGAAAGCTTTATGATGTTCAAATCATCACTGCAAGCATAGACACCATTAGGTTGATGCATATCAATGAAGAAGCGACAATTGAAGTTAAGCTTAAGCTGAATGATTCCAGTTGACTACACAAGGCAAGTCTGCAATCAACAAACTGCTAGTAGTATGGATATACAAATTCCACCATCAATCAAGCACATTTCTTCCACTCATCTAATAACACGAAATCAAATATGAGAAGTATAGAGACCATGCAAATTGTCGAATCGACCCATAAATTTCACCATTTCTTCAATGAAGTTACAAGTCTTTTACAACAACATCTTGGCAACAATCTTTGCCTTCTCTCTCTACTCTACTCGAATTGCTATTCTAATCACCTTCTAACTACTCTCTATTCACTAACTCCTTTCTAACTGCTTTCTATTATCCTTTACAAATGAAGAGCCGGGGCTTATATAGTGCCCTTAATACAATTCGATGGCTGAGATCAATGGCCAAGATTCAACAATGAAAACCCTAATTAGGGTTTGTTACAACCATTACATAACATTTAATGCTCGACCAATGAAATAATTGTATTAATTGGACATATGTCTTCTCTGGAAAATTCAACCAATGGATAGATGGGGTAGGTACATCGAAGTTTGTGCCATCTCCCATGAGTTAGGTACATTGAATCTGGACATGCTGAGGTGGATCAATCCGACTGGAGGAGTGATGACTGGGATGCCACCTCATTTGACACTTGATTGATACTCACTTGATGTTGCTGAGAAGCTAGCTTTAATTAACTCTTCTGAAACTATCTGCTTCTTCAACGAACCCTTTGCTCTGACTTCTTTTGTCTCTGATGTGCAAGATGATGATGTACCTCGCCCTGTAATGCTGGATTGGAAGAGGTCGCCCTTATCCTGATGATGCTGGATCGAAGAAGGTCGTCCCTGTCGATGCTAGACTGGAGGAAGTCGCCCTTGTCCTTGCTTGATCTTCTTGGAGGAGACTGTCCTTGATCTGGCTTGATTTTCCAACTCCGGGATCTCCATTTGATGCCTACACAAAATATTAAAGTTAGTCTTTTGAGCATCAAACCTTAAAGCATGAAATTTAAGACCTTTCAAAGGTAAAACTTAAGATATTAATTTGAAAAAAGTCATGATAAATCAAGAATTACACATTTTCAAATTAATAATGAATGGAATTTGGATCTCCAAGACTTAGACTTTACAAAATTGCAATGGGATCACAATAAGTCTTGAATAAGAACTTCAAAAATGATTCTTCATACCTCCTCCTTTGAGTGCTTAACTACAAAACCTTGAAAAATGAAGGAAGAAGACCGGATTTTGTTGGGCAAGATTTATAGTCCTCCCTTGGATGAAGTACGCCTCCTTTAGCTTGAAAAAGAATAAACTCCACTAGCCTCTTCAAAAATCTGGAAATTCGCCTTCAAATACCTTCAAAACATCTGGAAATTATCCTCCAATCTAGCAAGAAATTCGCCTCTCCAATAGCCTTCAAGATGAATTTCGCCCTCCTTAGTCTCCACACTTAGTAGAAATTTGCTCCACTCCAGCTAGATTTCGCACCTTCAATTAACTCTCCAAATTCGCACTTGAAAGGATGATTGAATGATTTGAATTGTGAAACAACACCTCCAATATATAGAGCGCTCACCTTCCACTTACCCATGAGGCCGACCTAGCAAATAAAAGGTGAAATAATACATAAAACCTCAAAAGGAGTAGGCCGACTTGATAAATAAAGACAAAATAATGCCTTGTGCGCTCAACCTTTAATCTTTTAATTATTTAAATCCAAAATTAATTTTAGATGCCTCCACAATAAAAGTTCAATTTTTTGAGGCTCAAAATTAATTTATTAAATGCCAATATGTTCTTTATTAAATGCCAATTTAATTAATTTTTTCAAATATTTCGAAGTTGGCAATTTGGCATCTAATGCAATTTGGAGGATATCAACGTTCAAGTATGGTGAAAATAAAAAAAATGCCACCAACTTCGCCCTGGACCCTTGGAGAGGACAGGAGCGATTTTCCATTTTTGGTCTTAATCCTTCACCTTTATTTGTCAATTCTCGCTGTGGAGTAAGTAATGATCTCTTTCCTCCATTCTATGCATGTTTAACCTGTTTTTGCAAGGCAAAATAGGTGCTCCAAAAGATTTTCGCCCTGGTCCTCCAGTGAAGGACAGGAGCGACTTTTGCATTTTAGCCTAGGATTACCAAGTTTTGGAGGCAAATCCTTGTTCACCATGTTTTAGAAGACATCTCTCATCTTACACAACCTTGCCTAAGCGTAGTCTTGGAGGGAAGTTGTTGATTTTGTAAAAATCGCCCTGGTCCTTCAGTGAGGGACAGGAGCGCTTTTGAGTCCATTGCACAAATTCTTGATCACATCAATCTTCAAATTACCCTCCAGGCGTAGAATATCACACTTCACTACCTCTTGAGTCTTGGGAACAAAATTATCACTTCAAAATGTAAGGTAAATGGGCACATTTGGAAATTTCGCCCTGGACCCTTGGAGAGGGACAGGAGCGATTTTCCTTATTATCATCAAGATTTGTAAATCTTGCATCTCAATTCCACCTCAAGGCATTTTAAACACTCTTTCAAACTTGCGCCTTGATTTAGATTTGTCCAAACTTGGAGAGAAAGGCTAGATATTAGGTTTTTCGCCCTGGTCCCTTGGAGAGGGACAGGAGCGATTTTGCAATTTCAAACTTATCCGTCCTTTGCTAGCCTTCCAAATTATCTTCAACGGGCTAAACATGCCTTATTCCATTCATTTCAATCACAAACTTGTTTTGTCCTTGCAAAAAAAAAAAAATTGCACTTTTGGAAAATTGCTCTGGACCCTTGGAGAGGGACAGGAGTGCCTTTTGTCATTTGGGTTGATTTCTTTGCTTGTGGACCACTCAAATTATATTCAACGCACAAATCATGTTTTCCTTGATCTCTTCAAATCATAAAATCATTTTGATCTTGCAAAAATAGTGCAAATTTGAAATTCAAGCTCCGGTCCTTCAGTGAGGGACAGGAGCGAATTTTGTCTTCTAGGCCAAAATGCTTCACTTTTCACCATGAAATGTCTTGGCTAGGGAGGATTTCATCTTGTTACACGCCATGAATAAGAGTTCAAGTCCAAGAAAGGTCTAAAAATGTGTATATAAAGAAAATCGCTCTGGTCCTTCAGTGAGGGACAGGAGCGAAATTACCCTTCTAGGCAAAAACTCCATCATTTCATTGTCTTTAATCAAATCTGGATGCTTTATCACGTTCATTTCGTCCTTCACCATGCCTTTGATGTCTCAATTTAACCAAACAAGGTCAGGAATGATTCCAATAAGCTTTTTCGCCCTGGACCCTTGGTGAGGGACGGGAGCGATTCGCCTTGGACCTCCTGAGAGGGTCAGGAGCGAAATTCGCTCCGGATCCTCAGTGAAGGACAGGAGCGAAATTTGACTTTTTGAACTCTCCGACAGGATAATTTTATGGAATATAACTTAAAGTATAAGTGACTTTCTTCTTTCTTATACTTAAAGTTATATTCCATATATACTTTCAGGATGTTTGAGAGTGGTTTCAGACCTCCAGGAGTTATATTGCAAAATCTAGTTTTTGGAGGTTTTTCAGTTTCCAGACTTAGTCAAATTTCAGGATCAGGACATCACTCAAGCCGGACTTGCTATCTAGGTGATCCCCTTGGCGACACTCAAAACGCAAAGGCTAACAGACAAAACCCTAAAAGACCTAGAAAACAAACCCTAAAAAGCAAAAAGCAAGGGTCCCCATTTGCAATGGGGCGATGTGTGAAAACGTCACAACACATATCTAGGCATACCTCACATCCATCCCCCACCTTCATTCCCTTTTCCTGTTAAGCTATCACAATGTTCCATCCCATCATCTCTTTTACCCTAGCCCCGCTCTTTTCCCTTGCCTTGTCGGAGTTTCAAACTTGTCCTTACTATCATGCATCCTGCCTAAACCCCAAACTCTAACCAGTGGTAAAGAGTCATGAAGTATCTCCAACTCACAAACTCTAACACTCCCACCCTTTTTCACTGTTCACGGCACCTAATCCCTACATGACTAGACTGCTATTAATACTCAAATGGATAACACATCTTCCAAATGGTTTTTTGTGAGCATAAAAGAATCATTTAAGAATGGGGATGTGGATCCATGTGTACCTCTAGTGCTGCAAATGAAGACGCAATCTTGGCTGCCATTAATTTGGTATTTAGGATTTCAAACCCTATGGGACCTCTCGTAGTTATTGTAGAGCAAATTTGTAGGTCAAAAAAACCATTTTCACATACTTCCTATGTATGTCCAAGGGCATGTGGCACAATTTCAAGCACAATTCCAAGGAAAATGTCACCCATTGGGTATGGGCATTCTGTCATGTACCAGTCATGAGATCTGGGCATTTAATGCAGTCTTCAACATTCTCTTTGTGGGTATTAAGTATTCAAATTCTTAAAAAAAGGAGTTATCAAAAATACACAATAACCCTCACTGGAACTTGCTACAAGAATGTGTGTTCAAGCATCTAGATATGTGGATGAAAACCCACAAATTTGCAGGAGGTTGAAGGATGAAAGCCCTTTGGATCACATGTTAAGAGGATGAAACCCCTTTGGCCTAAAGGAATGATCTCACTCAAAGGTCATATTTGCACTTTCATGATGGCGAAAACCAATGATATTGCTTTTGCACAGCATTGTAGTTGTTGTGTATCATGGATGTAAGCATTGGTGTTTCAGTTTGCTCTAACTGTTTTAGCAACATATTGTAACATTTTACAATCTAGTTTGATAAAATAAGAGATCTACAATTTAGCTTAGCATTAAGCAATATATCCTCAATTTGTTGTTGCAATTGTGCAACCATGAATTTTAGTATTGCAATTGTTGTATTTTAGCCTATTAATGCTGTTGTAGCAGCGTATACCAATGTACTCTGGGTCATTTAATAAAAAAGAATCTTTTCAATTGATTTTACACTACCAGCGAACCCAATTTGATATCTTATTTGTTAATGTTTTGTAAAACATAATAAAGTTTTTGGATTTTATGTGTAAATGTAAAAGAATTCTGTGTTATTGCCAAACCTTGTTAAAAAACATAAATTCAAAAATTATTTGCTAGGTTCTTGGTATTGATGTGTAAATCATGAGCAAACTAGGGTTTTGCGAGATTGGGTAGATATTTAAATCTGCAATCTTCATTGGTGAACCCAACCTTTAATATTATGTGTTAATATTATTGTGTAAAGGTGAATCCAAAATTTTTGGGTTGTGTTGTCATTTTATGACACCCTTGGTCCATCAGCGAGAACCGATCAGAGATATGTTCCATGGACCAGCACTGCCCTAGTTTGATCCAAGAGAAGACAATGGAATCATAAAGTATGAAGTGTTGTCTTGTCGGAAGTTCCTTTCCCAAGCCTTCTCTTCCTCTCTCTTTCCCAGAACTTCGAAACCCCGAGGTTCCGAAGTTCCTTCCTTGGTCTCTTGTTCTCTTGCTCCGAAACTCCGGAACCCCGAAGTTCCCAAGTTGCTAGTCTTCCCAACTTCGGTGACCCAGGTCTCCGAAGTTCCTAAGTCTTCAACCCCAAAACCCCCAGGTTCCCAAGTTCCTAATTCCTCAACTCCGAAACCCCTAAGTTCCCAAGTTCTTAAGTCTTCAACCCTGGAACCCCTAGGTTCCCAAGTTCCCAAGTTCCTAATTCCTCAACCCCAGAACCCCCAAATTCCTGAGTCTTCAACCCCAGAACCCCTAGGTTCCCAGGTTCCTAATTCCTCAACCCCGAAAGCCCCAGGGTCCTAGGTTCCTAAGTCTTCAACCCCGGAACCCCTAAGTTCCCAAGTTCCTAGTTCTTCTACCCCGGAACTCCAGAACCCCCAGGTTCCCAAGTTCATAGTTCTTCTACCACGGAACTTTGGAACCCCCAAGTTCCCAATTCCTCAACCCTGGAACCCCCAGGTTTCCAAGTTCCTAAGTCTTCAACCCCGGAACTTCGGAACCCCCAGATTCCCAAGTTCCTAAGTCTTCAACGTCGGAACTCCGGAACCCCCAGGTTCCCAAGTTCCTAATTCCTCAACTCCAGAACCCCCAGGTTCCCAAGTTCCTAGTTCTTCTACCCCGGAACTCCAGAACCCTAAGGTTCCCATATTCCTTACTCCTCAAACCCAGAATCCCCAAGTTCCCAAGTTCCTAAGTCTTCAACCTCGGAACCCCCAAGTTCCCAAGTTCCATATTCCTCAACCTCGGAACCTCTAGGATCCCAAGTTCCTAATTCCTCAACTCTGGAACCCCAAAGTTCCCAAGTTGCTAGTCTTCCCAACTTCAATGACCCGGGTCTCCGAAGTTCCCCCAACTTCGGTGACCCAGGTCTCCGAAGTTCGCCCAATTTTGGTGACCCAAGTCTCCGAAGTTCCTAAGTCTTCAACTCCGGAACCCCCAAGTTTCCAAGTTCCTAAGTCTTTCCAACTTTGGTGACCCAGGTCTCCGAAGTCTTCCAACTCCTTCTGGCTTGCAACACTTCCAGATGGCATGATTGACACTCAAAGCTTTAAATGCTCCGACGACTTTTGTGACTTGTGCACCTTCTTTTGTGGAGCCACAGGGGTGCATTTAATGTTTATGGCAGGATTTCCATCAGGAGAGGTACGAGGCCATGCTTGTTGTAGTGATTTATGTCATGTCTACATGCTTTGACTTTGGAAGGTCAATCAATCCACCCTTCTTAGGGTTGCCTTTTCAGGGTATGGCTAGGTTGCTTGCATGTACAGAAGTCAAGTGCATGTACTTCCCTACACTCCCAGACTGACATACAGGGGTAATGATCACTCTTGTAACCAATTTTCTATATAAAGGTTGTTAAGCTTCATTGTAAAGGGTTCTCTCCCTGCTGGCTTGAGCTATTCCATGCTCTCCCACTTCTCTTGTATTCATCTTGCATTTGGGCAACTGTAAGTTTGGCCATTGGCCTTATAATTAATTGAAATCACCATTCTTGCCTACTTCCAACTTATGTATGTTGTGTATGTTTCCTTACCTTCATCATAGGTGTATGTTTTGTGGTTCTCTCATATATGTTGTGTTAAATTTATTATTGAGTGTGACTTGTGGGAAACCTTCTCCCCTCTTGGCATTCAGTGAATTCTAACTTCATATATGCATTGGGGTCACTCATACAACTGAAGTTTGTGCATCTCCTAGGTGTTTCAGTTGATTTTTTGTGTCATTTTGGGTAGGGAGATGAACAATCTCTTCTTGGTGCATCACCTCCTTTCATTTTAAGCATTTCTCTCTTCCGTTTTCCTCTGCAAGTTGTTAGGATAGACTTAGGAGTAAGTTTTGAAGTGTTGAGTTGGTTCAACACTTGCACCTGGATTGAGAAGGAAGTCGGCCTTCTTTGAAGATTCAACCCCCTTGCGCAAGGTCCCACACTTTGGGGTTGTTTCCATGTTTCACGAGGTTGCTGAGTTGATAGCTCAGCAAGGGTGCAAGCTGTTGTGATAATAATTTTTGGCACGCCCGGTGGGACTTCATTCGATTTACATGCTAAGGATTCAATGTTGTTCTTGGCATCTCAGCCTTTAGAGGCAATAACCTTCAAGCACTTGGCGACTTTGCTCGAGGTCCAGTTCTTGTTCACACGAAGTCCATAACTCTGGGACCCCGGAACCCCCAAGTTCCCAAGTCATCAACTCTGGAACCCCCGGGTTCCGAAGTTCCCAAGCCCGAAACCCCGAGGTTCCGAAGTCATGCAATCCTAAGCCCAAGCCAACCGAAGATTTGGTGTGTTCTTCAGTTCATCAAGCCTTTGGAGGCAACATCTTTCAAGCACCTAGCAACTCTGCAATCATTTGGTGGATCTGTGGTATGTTATCAATCTATGGTTGAGAGGGTCCGTCTGCTCTTTTAAGAATTTTGTTAAAAAAGCTCCATCTCTTTCAAATGCTTTAAAATGAATTCATACCATGGGTGTAACTTCTATTCACCCCCATTCTATGAGAATGCCAGCCATTTTTCCCCTCCTTACCAATAGGACCGAACTAGGACTACTCCTAGTTTCAACCCAAACAACTTCACTGCAACATCAGGTGGGTACTTTCCTAATGCTTGCCACCCACCCACCCCTGCTCAACCTTCTTGGCAGCCCAACCAGCCCCAAGATGACGAAAAAAGGCAAATTGTAGAAATCAAAAGTGTGTTGCTTGATTTCACCAAGCAGTTGAAGGAGTTGAAGAGACAACAAGAGTGGGATTTACAGCAAGATCAACTTGCTTATTAAGCTCAGCTTCAACAACAACAGATGGGAGCCCAAAGACAACATGAGGAGTTCCTTGCAAGGCAGCTTGCCTCTGCTAGGAAGAAAGAAATTGAGCACCTAGCAGCCATAGAGATGTGGCTCATACAGGAAGAGGTTTCTGCTCCTAGGGTTTCTAAGTTTGAAATCCCAAGCTTCAGGCAAGGGAGACCTCCCAAGCCTTCAACTAACTCCCCTAGTTTTAAAATTCCAAGTTTCAAGGGAGCTCCAACTTTTGTTATACAAGAGCCTTCTCCTCAATGCCTTTTGCAAAACAACCTACCACCTAGGCCCTTTCCTGATGCTATCTCCCTTTTTAAGGGCGGACGTGTTGTATGGAGGACGGATGGTTCCCATCTTCATCATGACAAAGGGGTTCAATCAGCCATTGAGGAGTTTTCATGTGCTCTAAAGGAAGAGAAATCGGCAATGTTGTAGGAGGATATTGAGAACAATCAGTTGCAGCAGCAGGTCATTGAACATGAGGAGTGTGAAGGTAAAGAGGACATTGTCCTCTCATTTGACAATCTTCCTTTCTTTATTGATCATGAGGAGAAGGATATGTCTACACCTCCCCCGATGGTAGCTTTGGAGCAACATGCTAGTCTTGAGGAGGGCACAAGGGATAATGTTTTTACTATAGATTGCATGGCGGATGGATCGTGCCATGAACTTGAGGTTGTTGCATTTTGTTGCCAGGAGGAGGAAACAAAAACAAAGAGACAATCTACAGATTTTAGTTCTTCTTTTGAGGTGTCTCATAAACTTGAGATTTGTGCTGATGAGTTGGATATCAACACATGTGATTATGATGTATGTTGGTTCTCCCATGTCCCTGAAAATGATGATGTTGAATATGAGGTCTTCATTCAAAGTGAAGATGCTTCTTTTGGCATTAGGGATGATGTGCCTAGGCTTGAATGTTTCACTTGGGACCAACATGCCAAGTTTGATGATGTTGAGCAACAACATGTTGGTCATGCCGACAATCTTTTGGTTGCTCAACTTGATAGTATACCCGAGCTTCAAAGTTTCCAATTTGATGTGTCTGAAGAGCCCCCTTGTGTTGGCCAAGACAGAGATATGGTATACCTTTCATCACCATGTGAGTTCGAGGCCTTTTCCTTTGGTTTCAGCTCACGACAAGAAGAGGTCGGCTATTGTGAAAAAAATGATGCCCCCTTGTATAATAGAGAGGCCTTTTCTTTTGCAAGGAGTAGTTCTTTTGATGCTAGTCGACTCCTAAAAAACTCCCCCCTTGCTACTATGTGTATGCTTCATGCATCCCTGAATGTCTCAAGTGGTTGTTTTCTATGGCTTCCCTATGGTGGCAAGGTAAATGGTGAAGTGTTCTTTCACCACATGAGTAGTATGTGTGATCTAATGCATGCATACAAGAGATTTCGACCATTACAGCTAGATGGTGAATGTAACAATGGTACGAGGGGGATCAACTCCTTCAAAAGGTCCCTCTTTGACAGAGGAAAAGGCATCAATTGCCTCTTATTGTAACAATGTAAATATTAGTTAGGTTTCTTGTTTTCCAAGAAGTGCACGAACACAAGTTGTTCCCCTTCAAAATGGCTGATCTTGATCCTTTGCAGGTTACAGAGGAGAGAGTTTTCTTCTTTCTTGCAGTTATGACTCAGTGCCCAATGGATTACACAGGCTACTGATCTATATGCTTAGCAAGCAAGCATCCTGCAGAGGTCGCCAAAAATATTGTCATTTTATGACACCCTTGGTCCATCAATGAGAACCGATCAGAGATATGTTCCATGGACCAGCGCTGCACCAGTTTGATCCAAGAGAAGACGATGGAATCATAAAGTATGAAGTGTTGTCTTGTCAGAAGTTCCTTTCCCAATCCTTCTCTTCCTCTCTCTTTCCCGGAACTCCAGAACCCCGAGGTTCTGAAGTTCCCTTCCTTGGTCTCTTGTTCTCTTGCCCCGAAACTCCAAAACCCTGAAGTTCCCAAGTTGCTAGTCTTCCCAACTTCGGTGACCCAAGTCTCCGAAGTTCCTAAGTCTTCAACTCTGGAACCCTCAGGTTCTCAAGTGCCTAATTCCTCAACCTCGTAACTCCGAAACCCCCAGGTTCCCAAGTTCCTTATTCCTCAACCCCGGAACTCCGGAACCCCCAAGTTCTCAAGTTCCTAAGTCTTCAACCCCGGAACCCCCAGGTTCCCAAGTTCCTAATTCCACAACCCCGAAACTCCGGAACCCCCAGGTTCCCAAGTTCCTAATTCCACAACCTCGAAACTCCGGAACCCCCAGGTTCCCAAGTTCCTAAGTCTTCAACTCCAGAACCCCCAGGTTCCCAAGTTCCTAGTTCTTCTACCCCGAAACTCCGAAACCCCAAGTTCCCAAGTTCCCAATTCCTCAACCTCGGAACTCTGGAACCCCCAGGTTCCCAAGTTCCTAAGTTTTCAACCCCAGAACCCCCAAGTTCCCAAGTTCCTAAGTTTTCAACCCCAGAACCCCCAAGTTCCCAAGTTCCTAAGTCTTCAGCCCTATTAGAATAATATCTTTCTCTGTGTTCTTAATGGTCATTTAAGTTGTTTCTAATTTCGCCTCTAGTTAACGATTATTTCTTTTAGAAACATCATCTTTGTAACTCTATTTAAAGGAGCTTTGTCTCCTTGATTAATTGAACAACATCGATTCTTTGAAATCCATATGCTTTTGCATCTGTATTATGGTATCAGAGTAGAAAGAAAATTTTTGTTTTTTCTAAAAATTTTTGAATGAAATTTTTTATCACTGAAAAAACAAATCTAGGGCCTGTGATTTTTTCAGAATTCAGAATTCAAATTTTTTTTTTCTGAAGGGTTTTCTTTCAGGTGGTTTTTTCTACTGTTCTTCGTGTTTTCTGTGGTGGATTTCTTTTTAACCAGACCTTCGTCTCGTGATGCCATTAATCCTCTGCGCGTGACGCGATTTTTTCCCCCTGCAAATTTTTTTATGCCATTTTTGGATGGAAATTTGCGTTTCCGATTAGGGTTTTTACCCTTCAGATCAAGTCGATTTTTTTTTCCCATTGCAGATTCTTGGTGGGTTTTTCGAGAGCTCAACTGGGTTGTTTTCAGAATTTTGTGGGTGCATTGTTTTCCGTGCCTCAAATTTCATGCCAGCGGATTTCAATTCTGATTTCAGATTCTTTCTGGGTTTTTCGCAAGGATTTTTGGGTTGTCTTCGGATTTTTTTGGGTCAGCCGTAAAATTTTCTTGAAATCTGTGCCAATCGTACTATATTTGTTTTTTGAAGTTTGTACCTGTATCTGCCTCTATTTTCTGCTTGGGAATTCGTGCCTGGACTTGTCTTAGTGCATTGAACCTCATACCTCAGGTTTTGTGCACTTAGCATCTTCTCAGTAGTTCGTTTTTCGTGCCTCGAAAAGCGTGAAGATGGCTTATGGGCATCGATGTTTGTTTCGGTTTTTAATATTTTTTTACCTGAAAAAAAATTCTGATGGGTTTTAATATTTTTTTCCCTTAAAAAAGTCTCTGGGTTTTTAAATATTTTGTCCCTGTAAAAAAAAAATCATGGGAGGGTTTATGATTTTTTCCTCAAAAATTGTACTTTGTTGCAGTCTGTTTTTAGTCGCACCTGGAGTTGTGTGAACATCTACACTAGTCTCTTGTTTGCAGTCTATTTTCGGGCATCTTGTTCATCTGCAATAGTTTGGAGGGTTTGCCGATTTTTTCCTCAAAATCGTGATAATTGTTCTTGGTGTGTCTCTAGTTACAGGGAGGAACAGTTCTCCAACATCAGGTTGGACGGTTGGTGTTGTTTTGGGTATCTCCAGAAGTTCTGCAGCTTCTGGGAGGGTTGGTGGCAGACTCATCTCAAGTGGCAGAGTTAGTGGCAGGCTCTTGTTTTCTGTTGCAGCGTGTTCTAGGAAGAAGGGGGGCAACCTTCTCTGTTATTTCTCTTGGTAGTTAGAACGATGACCATTAAGGGAGGGTATTAGAATAATATCTTTCTCTTTGTGTAATTAATGGTCATTTAAGTTGTTTCTAATTTCGCCTCTAGTTAATGATTGTTTCTTTTAGAAACATCATCTTTGTAACTCTATTTAAAAGAGCTTTGTCTCCTTGATTAATTGAACAACATCGATTCTTTGAAATCCATATGCTTTTGCATCTGTATTAAACCCTGGAACCCCCAAGTTCCAAAGTTCCTAATTCCTCAACCCCGAAACTCCGAAACCCCCAAGTTCCCAATTCCTCAACTCCGGAACCCCCAAGTTCCTAATTCCTCAACCCCGGAACCCCTAGGTTCCCAAGTTCCTAAGTCTTCAACCCCGGAACTCCAGAACCCCCAAGTTCCCAAGTTCCTAGTTCTTCTACCCCGGAACCCCCAAGTTCCCAAGTTCCTTATTCCTCAAACCCGGAACTCCAGAAGCTCCAGGTTCCCAAGTCTTCAACCCTGGAACTCAGTAACCCCCAGGTTCCCAAGTTCCTAATTCCTCAACTCCGAAACCCCGAAGTTCCTAAGTTGCTAGTCTTCCCATCTTCGGTGACCCAGGTCTCCAAAGTTCCTAAGTCTTCAACTCTGGAACTCCGGATCCCCCAGGTTCCCAAGTTCCTAAGTCTTCCCAACTTCGGTGACCCAGGTCTGCGAAGTCTTCCAACTCCTTCTGGCTTCCAACACTTCCGAATGGCGTGATCAACACTCAAAGCTTTAAATGCTCCGACAACTTTTGTGACTTGTGCACCTTCTTTTGTGGAGCCACAGGGATGCATTTAATGTTTTTGGCAGGATTTCCATTAGGAGAGGTACGGGGCCATGCTTGTTGTAGTGACTTATGTCATGTCTGCATGCTCTGACTTTGGAAGGTCAGTCAATCCACACTTCTCAGGGTTGCCTTTTCAGGGTATGGCTAGGTTGCTTGCATGTACAGAAGTCAAGTGCATGCACTTCCCTGCACTCCCAGACTGACATACAAAGGTCATGATCACTCTTGTAACCAATTTTCTATATAAAGGTTGTTAAGCCTCATTGTAAAGGGTTCTCTCCCTGCTGGCTTGAGCTATTCCATGCTCTCCCACTTCTCTTGTATTTATCTTGCATTTGTGCAACTGTAAGTTTGGCCATTGGCCTTATAATTAATTGAAATCACCATTTTTGCCTACTTCCAACTTATGTATGTTGTGTATGTTTCCTTACCTTCATCATAGGTGTATGTTTTGTGGTTCTTCTCTCATATATGTTGTGTTAAATTTATTTCTGAGTGTGACTTGTGGGAAACCTTCTCCCCTCTTGGCATTCAATGAATTCTAACCTTCATACATGCATTGGGGTCACTCATACAACTAAAGTTTGTGCATCTCCTGGGTGTTTCAGTTGATTTTTTGTGTCATTTCGGGTAGGGAGAGGAACAATCTCTTCTTGGTGCATCACCTCCTTTCATTTTAAGCATTTCTCTCTTCCCTTTTCCTTTGCAAGTTGTTAGGATAGGCTTAGGAGTAAGTTTTGAAGTGTTGAGTTGGTTCAACACCTGCACTTGGATTGAGAAGGAAGTCGGCCTTCTTCGGAGATTCAACCCCCTTGAACAATCTCTTCTTGGTGCATCACCTCCTTTCATTTTAAGCATTTCTCTCTTCCCTTTTCCTTTGCAAGTTGTTAGGATAGGCTTAGGAGTAAGTTTTGAAGTGTTGAGTTGGTTCAACACCTGCACTTGGATTGAGAAGGAAGTCGGCCTTCTCCGGAGATTCAACCCCCTTGCGCAAGGCTCCACACTTCGGGGTTGTTTCCATGTTTCACGAAGTTGCTGAGCTGATAGCTCAGCAAGGGTACAAGCTTTTGTGATAACAAGTTGTTGCAAGTGTTTTGATAAAATATTTAAATCAAAAATTTATTTTCCCAGGACATTACAATGACTTTCCTGCTAGCCTGTGTATCTTGGGACCATTCTTCAAGATTCTAATGTATGGTGGAACAAACTCTTAAGGAGCCAATAGTAACAAGAATAAAGGTGATGATGACAACAAGCAAAGAACAATGATTGGATTTGTTCATAGACCCCGCAGATCCACTTTCCTTCATAGTGAAGAGGAGAGTGGATTTGGGAGGAAAGTGGATCTGCGGGGTCTATGAACAAATCCAACCATTGTTCTTTGCTTCTTGTCATCATCACCTTTATTCTTGTTACTATTGGCTCCTAAAGAGTTTTTTCCAGCATTACAAGGAATTAATACCTGCATGAGAGGATTAACTATGAATTTCTTCAAAATATGTATATATTATTGCAACGCATATTTTCAAACCATCACTGGGAATTAATACCTACATGAGAGGATTAACTGTGAGTTTCTTCAAGTTCTACTACAGAGATCGACTGTAGCATGTTGTTGCTGATGGGGACTCCCAACTTTCACGAGGTTGCACGCAATAATGATGTTTAATAGATCTAAATGCAATCTTTCATCCCAACTACATGCATGTTCTTTCTTATCTTTAAATAAAGGAATCAATGCCATTTTTAGGGGTACCAAAAATAGTTCTAAGGAATCTAAAAATAATTTGGGCAGAAATTAGATTGTACTGTGTTTTATTTCTAGGTAGTAACAGTGCATGAGTATGCAACTTTCTATAATAACACCAAATACTTTGATCCAAGTGTATATGAATACACACTCTTAGTGTGTATCATCTCCAATTTGTAATACATTATTCTTTTAGATAGAGTAATCAAGCATTGTAAAGTCCATCAACACACATTTGTTGCATCTGTATTGTTTTCATTGTTAGTCTTTGTTCAAGGAGCACTATGATTTTCTTTCATTATATATATATATATATAGTTTTGGAAAAAAATCCCTTTATACACTTAATGATATTGATGAAGTCATTAATTGAAGAAACTGCCAAGTGATTTGCAAGCTACCAAAATCTATGAAAAGATTTGAAGGCAGCTTTATTATTTAAAAAAATATGTAGAATTCTCTTCCCCAAACTGCCCAAAGTGGATAAGAACAAAAAGCACAGCCAAACAAGGGAACCAACATTGATCAAGAATCTAGAGAAAATCGGTGGAGGGTCCTGTTGTGACGTTTTCACACATCGCCCCATCCATCGCAAATGGCGACCCCCTTCTTTTTAGGCCCTCCCGGTTTTTTGGCTTGCGTTTTTGTGGTCTTTTCCCAGCAGTCTTGTCAATCTCTCTGCTTTGCAAGTGTTTGGGGGTCATATTGATTAAATCTGCTTTTTGTTTGAGCGAATTCGTCTAAGTCTAGGACTCGTTTTGTGAATTTTAGGGTTTTTGCCTTCTGTCCTAGATTTTAGGGGTTTCTGTTAGGGTTTTGGAAAAACTGAACATACAACTGGAATTAGGACCCTTCAAGGAACCTCCCAGTAAAATTTGAGCCAAAACGGAGCAACTTTCTATTTTTAGAAAGTTCCTATTTTTTAGGGATTTTACTGAGTCCCGAATTGGTCTAATTTTGCCAAAAATCAAACTTACTATTTTTAGTAAGTTTCTATTTTTAGTAAGTGCTTTTCTGACCTATTTTGCCCAAACCTTGACATTTTGAAACACTTACTATTTGGGAAAATCTATTTTTGGCAAGATCTTCACAGGAAAACACTGAAAGCTGAATATCTCTGAAGACGCTGAAGACTGAACGTTCCTGAAGACCATTTCTAAATCCGGAGGAGTCAGAAGGCAGACAATTTGGGTCAAAAAATGGTTAGGTTTGGAACTCCTATTCCAGAAGAGGAAAGCATGCAAAATCATCCAAGTCCAGAAATTCACATCAATCCACCAATGTCATCCTGATCCAAAAATGGCCTGAAATTTGACTAAGTCTGGAAATTTGGAAGATCTTCCAAAATCCAGAATTTGCATTATGATTCCTATGGACCTGAAACCACTCTCAAACATCCTGACAATATATATGAAATATCTTATACTTAAATGTTATATTTCATATCTATATCCTGACGAAGAGCCTGGAACAAGTGGAAAATTCCACCTCTCCATGGACATGTTGAAAATGCGCCCAAGTCAGGGCTGGGGCGCCAAAACCAGAAATGCATTCACAAGTGGAAAATTCCACCTCTCCATGGACACCTCCAAAATGCACCCAGGTCAGGGCTGGGGCGCTGAATTGAGAAATGCATTCACAAGTGGAGAATTCCACCTCTCCATGGACATCTCCAAAATGCACCCAGGTCAGGGCTGGGGCGCCAAAACCAGAAATGCATTCACAAGTGGAAAATTCCACCTCTCCATGGACATGTTGAAAATGCGCCCAGGTCTGGGCTGGGGCACTAATTTCAAAAATGCATTCACAAGTGGAAAAATCCACTAGTCCATGGACAGGGCCCAAATGCGCCCAAGACTGGGCTGGGGCGCTAATTTCAAAAATGCATTCACAAGTGGAAAAATCCACTAGTCGATGGACAGGGCCAAAATGCGCCCAAGACTGGGCTGGGGCATTGAAACCAAGAATGCATTCACAGGAGGAAAATTCCATGTATCCATGGACAGGGCTAAAATGCGCCCAAGACTGGGCTAGGGCACTGAATTGAAGAAGGCATTCACACAGGAGGGAAATCCATGAATCCTTGGCATGGTGAAAATTTCACCCAAGCTAAAAATTGAAATTTTACCTAAGGCACGGAATCCAAGGAGTCAAGGAGGAATAAAAAGCAGAATTCCCCTCGGGCGAATTTTCGATTATCCTATTTTTAGACACCAAATCCCGACCAAATGTGGAAAATTTTATAGATTCGGAATCGTGGCAGAATTCTCCATCCAATGAACTGACTCCTAAATTTTAGGAGGATCCCTAAAAATAGGGATGTTGAAAAGGAGACATGTGAAAATTTGGCTAAGTGATGGAAATTCCTTCCTTCAGGACATAATTCCAGGAAAGGTGAAAAATTGACTAAGTGTTGGAATTCCTTCCTTCATGACAGAGTTCCTGAAAAAGGTGAAAATTTGGCTAGGTGTTGGAAATTCCTTCCTTCACGACGGAATTCTTGGAAATGTGAAAATTTGGCTAAGTATTGGAAATTCCTTCCTTCAGGACAGAATTCCAGGAAAGATGAAAATTTGGCTAAGTATTGGAAATTCCTTCCTTTGGGACAAAATTCCAAGCAAGGAAGAAATACACCCAAGGATGAATTGACCATAAAATTTCTAAGGCAAGGAAGGAATCAGGGATGAACTGAACAAGAAATTTCCCCTCCAAGGAAAAAATTGAAAAATCCATTCTCGGGCATCAAATCACATCCAAATTTCAAAAGTTTTACAGATTTGGATATTCGTAGGAGAATTTTCTCTCTCCTGGACCGTGGAACCCTAATTTGGAAATTTTCCTAAAAAATAGGAAATGTGTAGAATTGATGAAAAACCTTCTTCAAGCAAGGAAAGTTGAGGAGACTTCAAGAAAATTCTTCCTGAATCGAATTTTCCCTCTCCAACAATTCCAGATGTGCAGGAGCGAATATACGATGGCAGAGTCCATTTGCATGGCGAGGCTCTATTGAACGCATGGCAGTATGGTGGTGCATTCATTGCCAAAATATTTGACTAAATGGCAACCTGGTCATTGCATGTTGAATTTATGGCAGATTCCTTTTGCATGCAGCCGCCGCATGTGGAAATGATGGAGCATTTATGACATAATGGGGTGATTTTTGCATGGATGAATATTCAACGCATGTTGGGCGAATTTGAAGGAGGTGGTGCATTTAATGCACAGTGGATGCTATTTTAGTACTTTTGAATTAATTGTATATGGGCATGATGGGTTATTAATTGGAGATTCCCAACTTGTTGCATCATGTGTGGAGAATCTTTTAGGGAAAACCCTAATTAGGGTTTGCATGTAATCATGGCCCGAGGCCTATATAAGGGGGTAACCCCCTCATTTGTAAAGAGAGGGAGCTTTGTATGAAATTGTTGCGGTAAGTTTTTGAGAAAATAATAGTGAAACATTGTTCTCTGATGGTGTCCACTTGAGTTATTTTTTCAAAACTTGCATGGTTTCACCTTCCTCACTTAGATTAGAAGTAGTAAAGTGCTTTGATTTTAATGGAGAATGTAATGGTGTCTGATGAATTTCCATGGTTCATACTTTTTGTATCTTGCTGATTGTAAGTTGCAATGTAAAGTTACCCTGAGCCACTAAACTTGTGCTAAGTTCGGTTGTGGACAGTCGTTTGGATTGCAGCGTTTTGGGTATTCAAATGCACTTTCTCGATTTGAAAATCCTTCAATATCCTCAAAAGATTGCACCGATTCTTGCGGAGTTGTAGTTGATCTTGGCGAAGCAGAGCTTGTTTTATTTGGAATTTGTCCACCAGAGCACTATTCATTGTTATCACTGCCCTTAGGAGTAGATTTAGATCCTTCTAACCCTTTCCCCTTTACTTTCAGTTCATTTTAGTCCATTTGAAGCAATAGCATCGCAGAATTGCCATATCTGATGATGGAGTTTCAGCCACAGCAAAGAAGTGAAAGAACGATGCACACGTAAGGCCCCTTGGATTACCAGCAATCACATCAACCAACTGAGTCACGTCCACGCATTGAAGGAACCTTGGAGTCGATTGTTTGAACTTCTTGCAATCTTAGCATGAAATCGTACTTTGATCAAGAGAGAGTGAAGTGACCGTTAGGCAACTTTATTCTGTGTTAGATGTTGTCATAAAAAACACGTCAACAGGTCCCATAAATAATACTGAGTATAGATCAACTATAACTGTTTTGTAAATTGTCTTCGGACATGTAGTGCCGCGATTAAAACACTTTGTTGGTGAAGCGGCCACCATGGTTCAAATCCCTACTGGGCCTTTGTGCTCGCAAGGCCTTGTGCCTTCGTTGGGCCGTTGTGCTCGCAGATTTTAACAAGTGAAGTGTGGGGATGAGGTCCCCCGTTTGTGGCTTCACTGGTTCATAGCTCTAGGTCAAAAGTGTTTACCCCTTATTTAAAAAAGAAAAATTGTTTTGTAAATTAATCTAACCCAACTATAATTCTGTTTTGCCCATTGGATTCTTGAACTGTGGGATCTGCTGGATCATTTGTTGGACAAGAGGATGGCTATTGAAATGTTGAACTGATATTAGCAGCTCTGCCGCCCCTACTATCATTATTGGTGCTTCTAAATTCTAGCCTTTCAACTTATTCTTTGACTGGTTCACCAATCGGTTCATGTTCACAGGCAACTAGGTAGACAAAATGTATCTCCACCTTAGCTTTCTTTTCCCCTGCCTATGCTCTAGCTTATGTATGCTTTCCCTGTTGCCTTTGCCTTTACTGTGCCCTTTACTCCACTACATTTCGGAACTTTAGCAACTACTTATGGGTGACATAAGTAGTTGCAACAGGGCCCCTACTATTCTATGGTGGAGGATATAGTGATTCCCTAGGGGTTTGCCAGGCCATAACTCTTCCAGGGGTCAGCTAGAACCCAGGCTATCATTGTGGGTGAGAGGAGGGGTGGGGTTCCAGAGTAGCTATAGCAAAGGCACCCTTTAAGGTTTACCTTGAAGTTGAAGTTGAATCGGTTCAGGTGCCAATGGGAGCATTATCCTCCTCTTCATTCCAAACTCGAGAATACAACTGATATGATTCATCAATCTGTGCGTCTCTCTCCTCACTTTCTTGTACTCCCTCAACAGCCATAAAGTGTGCAACCAAATCCAATTCTGAATGAAACATCACAAGATGAGGGAAGTCAATGGTGGTTGAGGAGATCAATGAGCATGACAAAGAAAAAAAGTTCTTGTAGGAAGAGTGAAGCAATAGTCTGGAATAAATCGTGATTAATCGTGAATCGTTGTTGGTCTCAATTTTTCTTGGAAAAAATTGTGGAAAAATCGGTCAACAATTTTCCACGATTTTCCCGGGTTTAAATCGTGTTTAATTCATACTGAAAATCGCGAAAAATAACCGGATCCTTGAAAATGACGAAAAAAGCCCCAAAACAGTCGCAAAATAGTAAAAAAATGCCACAAACGTTCTACGAATCATGTCGCTTGACATATTAACAGAATCCTTGGTCACAAAAGAGGAGAAATTGGCATATATCGCTAGGGTTTTTTCAATAAGCAACGCAACAATTGAATAGGAAGCAAGCATAGTTTGCAGGTATTTAGAAATCGTTTCATAATTAATATTTTGAAATCTTTAGTTCATTTTCGAATTTTTATTTTGTTTTGGAAATCTTTGTTTTGTTTCATTAATTTTTAGTAATTTTATTTTTTAATCAAAAAATATTTTTATTAAGAATTTGTTTTTAAATGAAATTTCTGTATTAAAAATACAAATGAATTTGTTGATATTAATAACGAATTTAAATATTCTTTAATTTATTTAATATTTTTTATTATTATTATTTATAGAATATCAGTTGTGTTTTTATAATAGAGAATAGTATTTAATATTTAATTTGAGCTTCAATCCATTTCATATATAATTTTTGTTTTACATTTAATTAAATATATAATATTTAATAATAATTTATTACAAAAAAATTTAAAATGATCAATAAAGATAATAATAAAATATATTAAATAAATTAAAAAATATATAAATTCTTAATATTTTTAATCTAGAAATTTCATTTAAAAACATGCCTTGTCCTCCATAAATAGTCGATTATATATTTTCTAGTTTGGGCTTATCTGCTACCCTAACTCTATTGAGAAGATCCATGAGCTTATGAGAGCATGATAAAAGGGTTATTAAGGAATTTTCATGTACAGCAACGCCCTTAAGCAACATGACAAAGAGAGGAGCTATTGCAAGGATGAAGAGAGTGCAAAACGTTTTTTATCAACATATGAAGGTAATCAACTTATGCCACATATTTTCCTTTTCAAATTTCTTGCATCCATGTGTGGTAGGATGTCGTGCTTTAGGATGTGTGGGGGGCATGTTGATCCAAAGATGGAATTCCATTCAAGTTGACAGTACACGGTCAAAAAATTTAGGTTTCCTATTTATGATAGGAAAATTGTGTAATTGGTAATTGATTGTTTGTGTGAAATTTTTTAGTCTCATAACTCCACTGATGCAAATGACATTTATCAGTTAATTGCAAACAAAGGTGTTGAGGTGCTTTGGAGCTATATACAGAATTGTGAGGATCTTATGATGGGACAAGCTCATATACTCCCACAAATTCTTTATTTTCTAAACATACCCTGGCAAGGAGAAGCTGATTGTTTACATATTCTTGATCAGCTCATAAGTAGGACAGATTTTAAAATTTCAAATTCCCCTCCAACAAGATAAAATTGATGAGATATTTGCAAAATGAGGTTGCCTAGTTGGAAGTCACCAACTATACATGTTAAGGATAAATGTTGCCTGTGAGAAACATGAACCAAGAGCCAATATGAATGTGGTTTCCAACCACAAATCCACTGTTCTCAATATTCCTAGATCTGTCCATGCCTTCTTTGCAGTCATAGAAGGATTTTCAATCACATAGTGGAGGAGATTTCAGGCCATGACCCTTGCTAATGCATTCCCAGCCAGTACAAGGCACCTCCCAGCCTTTACTTCCTTAGTTTTGAGTAAAGAAACTCAATTTTGCAACCAAGATGCTACATTCCTATCAGTCATTTTTGTAATTTCATGCTTTGAATTAATAATGTCATCCATGAATAGTAACGACTCTGCAGGTTTGAGGAAAATTTCTTTGCTAGATGTTACGTGTAGAAGGTCACAAATATTGTGCTCCCTAAGTACAAGTATTCAAGACTATCTATTGTTGTTTGGAAAGGAATTATGAGCAGAATATAATTGTTACAATCATATTCCATCTTGCAAAATGCTGCTTTGGGAGAAATTTCAAGCAACCTATGCTTGTTACCGGCATTTTCCAACCCCGAAACAATCTGATCCACACCAATTGTCAAAAGGTAGAGCATGTGGCATCATGGTATGAATCTTTGGAAAACAAGGTAATTTTTATGTTAACAGTCTAGGAGAGATGAGCATAATTTTGAGCATGCCAAAGTCACAGTTCAAGTAAAAGGAAGTAGGGTTTCAAAGCATCTTTTATATTAAGCAAGTTGCTGACACAATACAAGGGCACCTCAAGGACATCAGTGATTTTGATGGGAGAAGTTCAAATTCAGATTCAATTTCCCAAGAATACAAACTTGGTGTAAGAGAAAGAAGTGATCCTTGTATTTTGCAACTATGTTGCACAAAAAAATTAAAAATTTAAGAAAGACTGCTGCCCAGATAATGTCCAGCTTTGGATTTTATTCCTAGTTGCTACATTACATCATTTGCAAACACACAAGTGCTATCAAATATGCGATTGAGTATAGGATGCCATCCAAAATTAAGAAGAAATTGTTTTGGGCACATCCACCCTGTCGAGGAAGCTATGAGCACCACAAGAAGATCTCAAGGAGGACTTCAAATGAATACTAGAGTAATGTGGCATAAGTGTGGTGAAGTAACTCCACAAGTAGATACGTGCGCAAGGAATAGCTAACAAAAATGTGGAGATAAACATGTGGCAGCCTTGGGTCTTGTGGGAGTTTGTGGATATTTCCCTTCATCGTGTCAAAAGGAGGCATATGGAGGTTGGCTGCCTTCACTATTTGAACCAAGTCAAAGGTAGAAAAAATTGGGACATGGGGCCATCACAAATCAGGTAGTCCATGTGGAGAAACTACTTGCTAGGGATGCTGCTTAGGAAGAAGCAAGACTTCTAGAATCTTTGAATTTGTATTACTTGAGAGTTGAGGGCAAGCAATTTTGACTGGGGCAGACTTGTAATGTCTCCTTTTTGTAATAATCCATATTCCATGGAATTTTCAGGGGCAGCGGGGGGACGGCTATATATATATATATATATATATATATATATATATATATATATATATATATATATATAGAGAGAGAGAGAGAGAGAGAGAGAGAGAGAGAGAGAGAGAGAGAGATTTCTACAAGTTAATGAATAGCAGTATAATAACAGCAATATAACATGACAATGTTAAAATGATGTTGGTTGATGTCTACAGAAACCTGCATGCCAACCATGTTCCAAAAAAAACTGTTTGTTTGTACTTCTCACACAATACCACACTATACGAGCCCATGGAAAATGCAACTTTAATCTCTTTTGCAAGTGACAATAATAACCAACTCTAATACCATATCAAGAATTTTGAAGTTTGATGGTTTTTTAGCAATAAAATCAGAAAAATCCAAATGATTGCTGTTATATTAATATTAACCAACTCTAATACCATATCAAGAATTTTGAAGTTTGATGGTTTTCTGAACAATGAAATCAGACATATAAATTATTGCTTTTTTGAACAATGAAATCAGACATCCAAATTATTGCTTTTTTGAACAATGAATTTTGATTTTAACATTAACTGTTATATAACTTATATCATTAACTATGAAACTGAATCATGATACAGTTATTGACAGTTGTCGTCACTGCTGTCATGATTAATTTAATTGCTGTTATAGTTCTGTCATGATGCATTTCTGCTGTTATAATGCTGTCCTGTTATATTATTATTATAATGCTGTCATGATATATTTAACAGTCTTTTTTAATGTTATGAATGATTTTATAAAAAAATTATTTAGAAGTGCTTTTCAGCAGGGGCCGCTTGGTCGTCCCCTGATGGTCAAAAGATGTCTGAGATGTCCCTAGCCTCTTTGGGGATGGCCAAGTGTCCCCTATGTGTTTCTTGCTATCCTCAATTTTAAGGACGCATTCAGGGACATTTCTGCATTTCTCAATTGGATGGGGACAGCTAAGGGACATCCCCTAAAGTCCCCTCAGCCTAGAAATGCCCCCCGTCCTCAAAACAGGGACAGGGATTTGAGGGGTGGGGATATGTCCCTATGTAACACAGGTAATTATCAATGTTATGGATCAAATTGTCTATTTCATATTTCCCGCATCTCCCCTAGTCCAATTTTGTGTGTGTTCTTCCTCTTTTCTCCTCTATGTCTATATAAGGCTCCTGAAGTCTCTAAGTTTGAAGGCATGCCTAGTCTTCTAAGTGTTTGTAAATCATCGAAGTTTTAAAATTCCTTGTCCAAGCATGCTTTCCCATTTAAGTTTGAACTTTCCTTGGTCCCCACCAAACTTTTGAACCTATCCATCCCGGCATGCCTTTCCTCCCAACTCTTTTCCTTTGAGCTTATCTAAGGGTCAGACTTATCCATCTAGGCATACCTCAAATCAATCCCCTGCCTTCATTCCTTTCTCCTGTCAAGCTATTGTTGTCATTTTATGACACCCTTGGTCCATCGGTGAGAACCGATCAAAGATATGTTCTATGGACCAGCGCTGCCTCAGTTGATCAAAGAGAAGCAATGGAATCATGAAGTATGAAGTGTTTTCTTGTCAGAAGGAAGTTCCTAAGTCTTCTCTTCCCCAGAACTCCGGAACCCCGAAGTTCCCAAGTTGCTAATTCTTCCCTTCCTTGACCTCGGAACTCCGGAACCCAAAGTTCCCAAGTTGCTAAGTCTTCTCTTCCCCGGAACCCCCAGGTTCCCAAGTTCCTAAGTCTTCAACCTCGGAACTCTAGAACCCCCAGGTTCCCAAGTTCCTAAGTCCTCAACCCTGGAACTCCAAAATCCCGAAATCCCAAGCCTAAGTCTTCCCAACTTCGGTAACCTGTGTTTCCGAAGTCTTCCAACTTCCTTTCAGCTTGCAACACTTCTAGATGGCATGATCAACACTCAAGGCTCTTAATGCTCCAACAACTCTTGCGACTTGTACACCTTCTTTCGTGGAGCTACAGGGGCGTATTTAATGATTTTTGCAGGTGGAGTACAAGACCATGCTTATTTGTGGTTACTTATGTCATGCCTGCATGCTCTGACTTTGGAATGTCAGTCAATCCACCTTCTAGAAATACCTTTCTTCTTGGGATTGCATTTTCAAGGTATGGCCAGGTTGCTTGCATGTACACAATGTCAGGTGCATGCACTTCCCTGTGCACACACAAGGGTCAAGGCTTGTCTCCCTTGACCAATGGTCTCTCCTCTACGACCAGTTTTCTATATAAGGTTGTTATGCCTCATTGTAAAGGGATCTCTCCCTGCTGGCTTGAGGCTTGAGCTATTCTATGCTCTTTCACTTCTCTTAAAGACTTGTATTTATCTTGTATTTCTGCAACTGTAAGTTTGGCCATTGGCCTTATAATGAATTGAAATCATCATTCTTGCCTTACTTCAACTTATGTATGTTGTGTATGTGTTCTTACCTTCATTGTAAGTGTATGTTTGTGGCTTTCTTTCACATACATGTTGTGTTAACCTGTTTCTGAGTGTGACCTGTGGGAAGCCTTCTCCCCTCTTGACATTCAACAAGTCCTAACCTCCATACGTGTGTTAAGGTCATTCATGCAACTGAAGTTTGTGCATCTCCTGGGTATTTCAGTTGATTCTTTGTGCCATTTCGGGTGGGGAGAGAAACATCTCTTATCTTAGTGCATCATCTCCTTTCATTTTTAGCATTTTTCTCTTCCCTTTTCCTCTGCAAGTTGTTAGGATTGGTTTAGAAGTAAGATTTCCATGTTTCACAAGGTTGCTGAGTTGATAGCTCAGCAAGAGTGCAAGCTTTTGTGATAACAGCTATCAGAGGTGTCCATCCCATCATCCCTTTCTTCCAAACCTCACTCTTTTCCCTTGCCTTGTTAGAGTTTCAAACTTGTTCTTACCATCATGTCTCTTTCCTAAAATTCAATCTCTTACCAATGTTAAATGTCATGAAGTAACTCTGACTCGCAAAATTGGATGCTCCTTCCCTACATGACTGGACTATCAATAGTACTCAAATAGATGATGCATCTTCTAGAAGGTCTTTTGCAGGCATAAAAGAATCATTTGTTAATGGTGACATAGATGCACATATACCTCCAGTGCTGCAAATAAAGATGTGACTTTGGCTGCCATTAATGCAGTAGTTAAGGTCTCAAACCCTATGGGACCTCTCACCATTATTGGGAAATACATTTGCAGGTTGCAAAAAACATTTCCACGTACTACTTATGTAATTCCAGGTGCACATGGCTCAATTTCAAGTGCTTGAAGGAAAATGCCACATCTTGGGTATGAATGTTCTCTATCACATACCAATCATGAGATTTGAGCATTCAATGCAGTCTTCGACATTCTTTTTGTGGATGAAAACCCATAGATTTATAGGTCACAGGATGAAAACCCTTTGGATCTCATGTGTCAAAGAATGGAACCCCTCAGGCCAAAAGGAATGATCTCACTCAAAGGTCGTGTTTGTGCTTTCATGGTGGCAAATACCAATGATATTGCATTTGCATGATATTGCAATTGTCGTGTGTCAAGGATGTAAGCATTGGTATTTCAATTTGCTATAGCTGTAGTAGCAGCATAAGTAACATTTTACAGTCCCATTTGATATAATAGATGACCTGTAATCTAGGTTATCAGTAAGCATTGTATTTCAGCCTATTAATGCTGTTGTAGTAGTGTATACCAATGTACTCCAAGCCATTTAATATATGAGAAGCTCTATAATTGATTTTACACTATCGGCAAGCCCAATTTGATATTTGAGTTGAGAAAGTTTTAACTTTTGTGTAATGTGTAGAAAATTTTGGGTCATTGCCAAACCTTGTTAAAACACATAAATCCAAAATCTATCTATTGGGTTCTTGGTATTATTGTGTAAATCATGAGCAAAATATGGTTTTGCAAGATTGCCGAGTAGACATTTAAATCTGCCATCTATTTTCATAGGTAAACCCGAACTGTAATATTAGAGTTTAATATTATTGTGTAAAGGAAAAACAAAATTTTCTAGGCTGTTGCAAGGGTTTTGGTAAAATATTCATATGAAAAATTTATTTGCCCTAATTTATCTGCATGGGGCATTATAGTGGTATTAGCACCATTGTTTGAAATTAATATCTGCAGCGGACTTAAGAAATATTTTTATAAATATTAGCAAAGGATATTACATAAGAATTTAGAGAGATGTATAAAAAGGAAAGGAGGCAATGTGCCAGATAGAAAACTGGATACTGATGCAGTCATGGATAGAGAGTCAAATGGATGGCAACCTTCTCCTTGCAACTGCACCAAATGCTATATAAACTAAGATTGATTCAACACCAAAGTTACTCTAGACATGTACAACAAGAAAACACAATTTTTTTGGATCAACATACATAAAAATGTGAGAAAACAAAAATGCTGATTTCTATTACACATGAAATAGGATGATTACGTTATTTTTGGAGGATCTTTGACAAAGTCAACCCTTGATAAACCAACATTACAACCTGCAAAGAAACAAGTCTACAAAACTACTTAACTTGTGATTAATAACGAGCCCCTAATGACCTACAACAAATGAACTCCACCTCTACCCTTGAAACTGCAACACAATAATCTAGAAGCTAACCTTCGTCCATCCACAGTAGAGACTTTATTCTTTTCCGTCTAGTTATGGCACCAAAAACAAAAATGGGTCAAACCTTACTATCTACAGGGCGATCAATTCACGTCCTTTAATCCCACAATAACTATTCCACCAAATGTAACCCAATCCCTGAGAAGACCTCATAAGTTGGTGCCCAAATCAAAAAGGGGTCAAGTCTTGGTTAAATGTAACTACCTCAAGAAAGAGGACCTCCAAATGTGGCACCCAAAGGATGAAGGGGTCAAATATTGATCTAATATAGCTCCTTCCATAAAGAAGATACTCCACTGTCTACACTGTCTAAAATAATAAGTGGATTCCCTTCCCAAAATACATACACGTGAAAATGGAGCACTCCAAATTCCAAGGCTGATTTGGAATAGTTCAACATGCCTTTTACAAGTAACTTCTTATCTATTATGTACCATTGATGTGTTGACCCTTTGCGTTTGTCCTTGATGACAAAAAGGACTTACTTTATTGGACAGAGACATTGACACAATTCATGATTTGAGTTGGTTCACAGTGGTTTGATTCTGGTTCACATTCAGTTTGGTTATATTCAGATTTGATGTTGTTGTGGTACAGATGATTTCAGTGTATGTGCAGAGTTTTCTCACTCACAGGTTCACAGGTACATTGGATTTCTTGGTTCACAGGTTGACCTCTATTCATGAGCACTTGTTCTACTGGTTCAGGTTTATGTGTGTCTCATCATGATTGACATCATTTATACATTGGTGATCATATACACTATTACTTTGCACATAGTGGATACTTGGTTACGTATCATTCTGTTTGGAATTCCATTGGTGTTTTGGATTCCTAGCACTTTTCAGTGAATAAGTGGTATATAGTTTCATCAATGACAACATAGTGTCTTGGCATATGTCTTTAATATTATAAAGTGCAGTTTCATTGTTATCACTTGGATAGACAAAGGTACATCATGGTTTATATTTTGCACACTTGGTGCATTGGCATTCTTGGTATGGTACTTAGCATGATTCATTTTGGTATATGTATTGCATAGCACTAAGTGCCATTTGTATTCATTTTTGGTTCATATTTAAATAGCATTGAAATGCTATCGGGTTTCACTTTCTTCATATAGCATACTTTATGCTATCGGCTTTTATTGGATATGTCAATTGTTTTAAGCACATTATACAAGTGCTTGTCGGCATGTGAAGTTTAATATTTATAGTGCTAACTACAGCACTAGCCGACATCCTCTTTAGTGGGTATTCACACTTAAAGTATCGAACATGGCACTTATTGTACATGTGTTGTGACCATTTCACACATCGCCCCATTGCAAATGGGGACCCTTGCTTTTTGCTTTCTAGGGTTTGTTTTCTAGGTCTTTTAGGGTTTTGTCTGTTAGCCTTTGCATTTTGAGTGTCGCCAAGGGGATCACCTGGATAGCAAGTTCTGCTTGAGTTGGGTCAAATTGGTGAGTGATGAAGTTTGAAAGTCCTGATCCTGAAATTTGGCTAAGTCTGGAATGTCCTGATCCTGAAATTTGACTAAGTCTGGAAAACTGAAGAATCCTCCAAAAACTAGATTTTGCAATATAACTCCTGGAGGTCTGAAACCACTCTCAAACATCCTGAAAGTATATATGGAATATAACTTAAAGTATAAGTTCTTATACTTAAATGTTATATTCCATAAAATTATCCTGACGGAGAGTTCAAAAAGTCAAATTTCGCTCCTAACCCTTCCTGAGGGTCCAAAGCGAATTTCGCTCCTGACCCTCTCAGGAGGTCCAAGGCGAATCTCACTCCTGACCCTTCCAGAGGGTCCAGGGCGAAAATCAATCTAGGACTCATTTCTTGCCTTATTTGACCAAATTTTGACTTGCAAGGCATTTTGAAGGGAAAGTTGGAAATGTTTCAAAACCTTGAAAAAATGATGGATTTTGGCCAAGATTAGGAATTTGGCTCCTGACCCTTGCTGAGGGTCCACAGCGAAATTCATTATAAACTTCATTTGCCACCTTGTTTGAGCTTGAAACCTTGTTCCTGGCCTTGAAAATGATCTTACCTCGCCCTGTGAAGTGGTTTGAAACTAAGAAATTGAATAGTTTAGCCTGGAATGAAGATTTCGCTCCTGACCCTTGCTGAGGGTCCAAGGCGAAAATTTTATATGAGCTTATTTTTCACTAATTTTGGCTAACTTGTTTTGTGCAGGGTCTCCCAAAAGGAAGATTGGACGTCACTTGATGCAATTGAGGGTTTGAAAGCATGAAAACTGATGAATTTTGGGCAACAAAGGTAAAATCACTCCTGACCCTTGTTGAAGGTCCAGAGCGAAATTTTGAATAGCTCTCATCTTGCAATGAAAAAAGTCAAGTTTTGGACATAGATGAAACGAGGACATCTCCCTTTACCCACCTGAGAAAGTGTCAATTTGAAAAAAGTGAAGGATTTTGTTGAAAACTTAAAATTCGCTCCTGACCCTTGCTGAGGGTCCAGGGCGAAAATCTTGTGGGAGATGTTTTTTGCTTAGTCTTGGTTGAATTGGAATGTCAAAGAAGTTTCAAGGTGAAAAATGAAACATTTTGAGTCTAGATTGCTAAAATTCGCTCCTGACCCTTGGAGAGGGTCCAGGGCGAAAAACTTGGAAGGAGGCTTTTCTGGCTTGGTTTGATTGAAATGAAGTATCAAAGGCATATTGAAAAGAGAAATGAACATGGTCTTGCGTAGTGAAGGAGTTTCAAGTTTGAAAAATGAAGATTTTTAGTCAAAATTGCAAAAATCGCTCCAGACCCTTGCTGAGGGCCCAGGGCGAAAATTGCAAAATCAACCTATTTCCTTTGAGTTTTGGCTAAGGCAAGGATGCACTAGGGTAAAAATAGCCTTCAAAAACATGATGAATAAGGATTTGCTACCAAAACTTGATGTTTCTAAGCCAAAGAAGAAAAATCGCTCCTGACCCTTGCTGAGGGTCCAGGGCGAAAATTTGAAAATCCCCTATTTTGCCTTGCAGGAACGAACCAAGCTTGGATGGAGTGGAAGAAGAAGACCTTTGCCTAGCCTTGAAGGGTGGATTCAAGAAAAGTTGATGAAGGAGTAAGCACAAATTTGAAAAATCGCTCCTGACCCTTGCTGAGGGTCCAGGGCGAAAAAATCCTAAATGCACTTTTCTTCCAAAATTCAAGTGAAATCAAACCCAAATTCCAGTAAAAGATGCCATTTGGAGTGCCTCGGTGATATTTTGGATTTGCAAAAATAGGATATTTAAGGCCTAATTTGGAAAATCGCTCCTGACCCTTGCTAAGGGTCCAGGGCGAAATTTTTGTCAATCTTCATCGAGGCCTTGATCAATCATTGATGTTCCTCAAATCCCCCAAAATTGCTAACTTCAAAGCCTTTGGAAAGGATAAATTAAATTTGCATTTATTAAGGCATTGACAATTTAATAAATTAATTTTTAGGCCTTGAAATAAATAAAAAATTCCCCTTGGAGGCATTGAAATTAATTTTGAAAATGAAAAAATTAAGTTGGGTGCTCAATATTTGTTATTTGCCTTTATTTGTCAAGTCGGCCTTCTTCTTAGTGGTTTTTATTTTATTTTAAGGCTTATTTGCTAGGTCAGCCTCATGGTTGATTAGGGTGAGCGCTCTATATAATAGGGGGGCATTGTTTCAAGTTCAAATCATTCATTCATCCCTTCTAAAGTGCGAAATTGAGGAGCAATTTGAGGAGCGAAATCCAGAAGATTGAAGGCGAAATTTTGCTAAGTGTGGAGACTAAGGAGGGTGAAATTCATTTTGAAGGCTAATGGAGGCGTAATTCATCCAAGGGAAGACTATAATCTAAACCTTGTCTAGCAAAATCCAGTCTTCTTTCATCATTTTCGAAGGTCTTAGAGTTAAGTACTCAAGAGAAGGTATGGAAATCATTTTGATATTCTTTGTCAAGGCTTGTTTTAATTTCATAGCAATTTTTGAAAAGAAGTCTAAGACTTGAGAGTTTGATTTTGTTGATTAATTAATTAGGAAATGAAGAATTCTAGATTTATCATGAAATTTCCTAATCAATATCTTGAATTTTCCCTTTGGAGAGTCTTAATTTCTACATTTTAAGATATAATGCTTAAAGACTAATTTTGGAATTTTTGTGTAGGCATCAAATGGCGGCCTATTACTTGGTAGACTCTCATCAAAGAAAATCAAGCCAGATCAAGGACGGTCTCCTCCAAGAAGATCGAGCAAGGATAAGGGCGACCTCTTCCAATCCAGCATTCCAAGGCGAGGTACATCATCATCCTGCACATCAAAGACAAAATAAGGTCAGAGCAAGGGTTCGTTGAAGAAGCAGACAGTTTCAGAAGAGTTAATTAAAGCTAGCTTCTCGACAACATCAAGTTGAATATCTACCAAGTTACAAGTGTCAGACGAGGTGGCATCCCAGTCATCACTTCTCCAGTCGGTTTGGTCCACCTCAGCGTGTCCAGATTCAATGTACCTAACTCATGGGAGATGGCACAAACTTCGATGTACCTACCCCGGCTATCCATTGGTCGAATATTCCAGAGAAGACATGTGTCCAATTAATACAATTATTTCATTGGTCAGCATTAAGTTTGTTGTAACAAACCCTAATTAGGGTTTTCATTGTTGAATCTTGGCCATTGATCTCAAATTGATCTTAGCCATTGAATTGTATTAAGGGCACTATATAAGCCCCGACTCTTCATTTTGTAAAGGCTAATAGAATAGAAAGTAGGGAGTGAATAGTTAGAATAGTGAATTAGTCACTTAATAGTATAGCAATTAGAGTAGAGTAGAGAGAGAAGGCAAAGATTGTTGCCAAGATGTTGTTGTAAAAGACTTGTAAAACTTCATTGAAGAAATGGTGAAATTTATGGGTCGATTCAACAATTTGCATGGTCTCTATACTTCTCATATTTGATTTCATGTTATTAGATGAGTGGAAGAAATGTGTTTGATTGATGGTGAAATTCGTATATCCATACTACTAGCAGTTTGTTGATTGCAAACTTGCCTTGTGTAGTCAACTGGAATCACTCAGCTTAAGCTTAACTTCAATTGTCGCTTCTTCATTGACATGGATCAGTCTGATGGTGTCTATGCCTGTAGTGATGATTTGAACATCATAAAGCTTTCCTCCAAAGATCGCACTAACCTTGTGGAGATGGTCCTGGGATGTCAAAACAAGACTTAGTTAGAATTTCATCAAAGGTCATTCATTGCTCTTACACTCTTAGTGTCAGAATTAGATCCTTTCCTCGCCCTCATCCTTTTTTTTCTTTTTTTCAAAAAGTCTAAGCCGGTAAAATCTTGTGATTCTAGCAAATCAGACATTTAGGTCGTCAAGTGTAAGTCCCCTTGTGATTCCAGCAAATCACATCATACCACTGGTGCTTATCCACACGTAGAGATCCTACAACAAAGAACCTTGAAGTCATCCTGATTGATCCTTTTCGCGATATCTTCAACATTCAGAGGCTTTATTCAAGAGAGGATAAGGTACCATTTGGGTATTTTATTATGTGTTTGGCTGTGTACAAAATAAACATCAACAACATGGCATTTGGCGTTCAATATACACAGTCAGCATACTTATACTGGTGACATGGCATTTTGATGAAGTGTACATAGCTTGATGGCATTTGGCATGAGGTTTTAGTGGCTCAGACTTGAAATGAATTCCATTGTACATTGTATTTTTAGTTTGGGGCACGACACATTGAAAGAATAGGGCAAAACAAAGATAATTTGTTTATTTTCATCAAACCCTACATGCAATCCGCCGCCATGGTATTCTTTGTGGCAGTTATAGGGAGGTTCTTTGGAGGAATCTCCATGTGGGTTTGGAGTATGTTGGACTTCTGGCATGGCAGATTCAAATGGTGGTTTTCTCAGCCGAGTTTGGTGGAGTTGTTTGCAGATTTTCAGGGATTTCTTACTCGGTATCTCCACCATGAACGGGTAATATTTATACATGTTTTTCTTTTGATTCAAAAGGTAACTCATTGCCAAGAAAAGTAAAAGAAGTACGTTAGCTTGTTTCAGTTTTGCAAAAGGAATTCTTGTATCTTCAAAAGACGTAACTAATTTTCAGTTTTGAATACCCAGTTTCCTTTCTGATTCGAAAAATTGAAAAAGGGTATATTCTTTTGGTCACTGTTGTATTAGTTAAGGGAAGATGTATTTCTTTGCAGTGTTTTGCTTTTTCAGATGACAGTTGAAAAAGATTTGAGCATTTATCAGTTATCTTTGAACAGTAAATAAAAAGAAATCTTACTGTGTAACGGTTGAATACAGTTTGTTTTTTGAAACCCTAACTTGAGGGTTTACTTCTTGACTCGAGTTTGCAGTTTGTTTAAGGTTTTCATCTGTAACTTTGCTCAATATATTAAGGGTTTTTTCATCATTGAAAGGATGATGATAAAAAAGAGCAGAGCATCATTGAGGGTTATTAATATATCTCAGATTTGTATAAAGTTGAATAAGAGAATTCATCTCTGGTTTTCATAACAGAGAACTTTGTGTTGCAGTTAAAGACAGTTTATTGTAACACTATTTCATACAGTGGATATTGAAATTGATATTATTGAAAATCTCAACTTGTTTTATATTCAACTGTGGTTTTAGGACTGCAAGCAAAAAGCAGTTGTAAGATCATTGGTGAGTACAAACTCAGACTTTGCAATTGTTAAGAGGATTGGTTTGAGGTGTTGAGTTGAACTCCACCATTGTAATCAGTCTTTTTTATACCCCATGAGGGTTTTTCCACTCAGGAAACATATGTGTTATGTGATGTTTTTGTCCTTCATTCTATTCATGCAAATGTGATGCTCTGATACTTTGAGTCTGTTTTATTATGTTCATAGTCATTGTGCTGCTGTGTTTATTCATGCAAAGTTGAACAGTTAGTTTTGTACAAAAGCTCAAACTAGATTGTTCTCAATCCAATGGAACAATGCTGTAATGCTTTTAACATGTGTTGTCAACGACCTTAAATTGCAGATCTTACAGAATTGTCTTATGCTCACTTCTATTATATATCTCTCAGTTTATTTAAAGCCAAGGTTCTTTTGTGCACTCACAACAAGAAACTCACAAATGGGAAGGGAGCTCTTGCATCTGAGGATGAGGAGGAGGTGCGGGGACTCCAATACATGTCTCAAATGCCCATGGGACTTGTTCAGCAACTGTAAGAGAACTGAAACCAAAATCTGCAGAGAAATACCATGAATGTGGCCAATCTTCTTCATAGAGTATCCCCACCCTCCTCCAAATGAGTAGGATCCTCGTATTTGTAGTTCACCCTAAAAAAGAAAAAAGGCAACCCACAACCATTGATTTAGTAAGAGATTCAATGAAAGAGATCTTAAGAGCATGCTATCCACCATTATCACACCTCTAATTTTGCATACATTAAGGAAGGGTAGTCCATAACTTCCTTGACTTAAAAAATCACATGAGACTTTTTGTTTGAAGTTACTTGTCCCACACTCCTTATTTAGTTAAGGAAGTGTTGCATATATAAAAAGGCTGCGACAGATTATATTTTATTCCAGCTCAAAGCCTGCAGCATTTTGTAATTTAAACATTTTTAAAGTGTACTGAAACACTCACCACATAAAATTACCAGGGCCCTTATAAGTTGCATTCGTCATCCGATTCCTAAGGATTTCAGTAAAGTAACAAATTTAATTTATAAACTTTTTTCTGATATTTGAAAGAGAACCACATTAAGAATGTTAATTTACTCTAAGATAACATATAGAAAATAAAAAATCAGAACAAGGGAAAATTCTACTGTATCTTACAGAATAAAAAGATTCCCAGGAACACTTCTACGCTTGAATATACTTAAGACAAAATTAGCAAGCTTCTAATTTTCAGAGGTCAGCTCATTCCCAAGGGTTTTGAAATAATAAAAAAATGATAATTAAGTGAAAACAAATTGTAAATAAAAAACCTTTGCAGAAAGAGAGATGAGATTTCGTTTGGATTATGTCACAGAAATGTGAGAAACCGAGTCGAAATAGTTAGATACCTCGGGCTGGTAATTGATAGCCAATATAACCTCATCGACTCCAATAAGTTTGAGAGCCTCGATCTGCATAAATCAGTAACAGAAGCATACATAAATAAACATACACCCATTAATAAAAAGGTTAATGGAGGTGCAGGGATCGAATTACAGCAGCTAAGTACCTGATGCAAAATCATGGGCTTATTGCCAAAATCAACAAGGGGTTTGGGCACACTCAGTGTGAGTGGCCTCAAACGGGTCCCAAACCCACCAACCAGAATAAGGGCCTTCATAATCTGCTGGATAAATTTTAACACAGAGAAATCTGAGAGTTTGTAATACAATGAGGATACATTATTTCTTGTTCAAATTATTCGACTGTCCCAAGAGAATAAATTCGATGTTGCTTTTCTCTATGAAGTCGCGTACGCTGGCGGAAGCTCAGAATACTATTTTTATTATATATGACTGCGTAAAGCCAACGTAGAAAAGGTCAACATTGTATTGCTGACGTGGAATTTCATAGTAAGTTATTGTTTGTCTTGTTTTGCTTGGTTGGATCTTTCCTATTGGTCAGGCCACGTACTATGGGTTATGATCTATTAATTAAGTTTATAAACATAAAGATAATCTTCTATAAAATTTGACAGGTTTTTAATATGTAATGGTAAAATTGTATGTATAATTTATTTTGATTAGGTTATTATTATTAGTTCATGTCTTAAGTAGGGAATTAATGTTTTCATTTCAAAAAAGAAAAAGTTATGGTAATCGTTCAAGGTGAAAAATATAAGTTTATTTTAAAGTTTCATTTTTCTTTCTATTAAATTGTTTTAAAATTTATTATTTTTTTTTATCAGTTAATTTGTATTAATAGAAAGCAAAATATACATTTGTTGGCATACTCCAAAGTCTGAAATCCAAAAACCTAGCTAAAAAATATAGTAACTAAACTTAAGCCATTTATGGAGTTCTCATTCCACACATCCTACTGTTGACCAACTAGTATTAACAGATTTACATATTTGAATCACAAAAAGTAGCTAAGCATAAAGTAAAAAACGAAAAAAGATCAACTCGCAACTGCGAGTTCCTTGCATCTCCCTTCATTGCTTGGGTCGTCATTGTACATGAAAATAAAACTAGTTAATTAAGTTGTAATTGTCTTGGTTAGTTGGCAACTGCGGGGTGGTAGTTGCGGTGCGACGATTGGCGCTCGCACCCCCTCGGTATCTTTATATACTTCTGAATGTAACTTGTGACGGGGAACGATTAGGAATGGAATAACATCTCTTATATTACATCTGATATCTATGGCATTATTATTCTGCATTACGTGCTTTATGTTTTAAGTTATTCACCCGAGAGGGCAAACATTTAGCGTCGTTGCCTAGACGTACTCGGGAACGGAAGACGTGGATGGCATACGGACACGATGGGCCTACCCGTCGGTGAGATTAACCCAGAGGCCGACGACGCGAAAACGGAACAATCGTCGTAGGACGCAGAGCGTGATGGCAAGAGGCGAAGGGGAAATTGAACCCTGTAATAATCCTAGCACAATGTTGAGATAGATTGTGGCCGAAAGGAAAAATAATAAAAGTTTTTGTTTTTTTTTGTGTACATGGTGTGTGCTTGCTATGTACCAAAGTGATTTATGCCCAATATATTAAATAAAGATAGAAATAAGAAAGCAGAAACGGACAAGTGGGAGGCCGCACAGAGGGTCTTGATTCTGGAACAGCAAGTAGAACATAGACGGAGGCTGAGGCAACTTGCCAAAGGATGACCTGTCGAAGGGTGGGCCGAAGGGAACTAAGGAGGTGTCACAGAGGGTGCAAAAGCCGAGGAAAATTTCTACGCATCGCCAGAACACTGTAGGGTGCGGAGCCACGAAGAGTTTCTGGAGGAAACAAGGTTACGGCAGAATCTAGTCGAAGAGACTAGGGATCAGTTTAGAAACTTATCCCTTACACCACAAAGTGAGGATCACGAGAGGGAGCCAGGAGTGGGTGCGGGCGACAACGGAGGGGAGGACAATCGTACGGTTGCATGTGCCACACACAGTAGGCAAAGCACCGTACCTCCAGTCACCCACGTAGGACACACCACTAGCGCCGAAGGGAGCGACGCACAGACGCAACCACAGCCACCTCTAGGAAGACGACCCCCCTCGATGGCGGGCAAACAAAAGTTGCCTAAATTCAATGGAGATGGCAACGATGACCCCGTACGGCATTGTCGTACATGTGAGATAATATGGTCAGCCAACGGGGTAGTTGACAAAGCGGATTGGGTGGTGCAGTTCCCTGCCACCCTGAGAGGAGTAGCCATTGATTGGTACTCTGATGTGGACAAAAAAAAGGTGGGAACATGGGATGACCTACATAAAGCTTTTGAGAAGGAGTTTCGACTCGTTCGAGATGATAATGAGATTGTGGCGGAGATATTAAGAATAAAGCAAGGAAAGCACGAAACAGTGCGAACATACAGACGGCGGTTAAAGGAGTTACTGGGGAAGATGGAGAACCACCCGGCTGATGGACTAAAGAAGAGATGGTTCGTGGAGGGGTTGCGGTCATCCTTGCGGAGGAAGATGAAAATTGTATCGCCCACTTCATACGATGACGCATACAACCGCGCGATGGATTTGGAAAGTGAAGACAAAACATCGCGAAAGAAAAGGGACAAGTCCTCTGGAGAAGAGGAGTCCTCTGGAGAAGAGGAGTCCTCTAGAGAAGAGGAGTCCTCGGGGGAAAGCAACAGTGACGAATCATCAAGTAAGAAGGTGCAAGCTCTTTAAAGGGATATGCACCATATGTTGAAGGAATTTAAGAACATGAAAGGAAGCACAAGTAAAAACGAAGACATGTGATGCACTAATTGTAAGGAAGAAGGCCACACAATAGGCACCTGCCCGAAGAAGGCCTTTTGTGAGATTTGCCAAGTGATGGGACACTCCATCAAGGAATGCCCATACAACATGAAAACTCGAAGTACGTAAATGAGCCAAGTGTTGTTCGTTGAGCAGGCTACAACATCCGCACTAGCGGGTATGGCCCAGTAAACCAACACAACGGCATCATCTGGAGGTTACCGGGACAACAGACGCGGCGGCGGAAGGAATAACAACAATAACAATAACGGAAGCCGTATTCAGTATGACGCCAAGGGTCGACCAATGATCCAATGTAGGGCTTGTAATCAGTGGGGGCACTTCGTCCGTGATTGCATGAAGGAAGCCACCCCTCAGCACCTATGCCGATGGTGTGGGCCAGACGACCATGAGGACGCAAATTGCCCAAAGGCAGGGGTTAATCTCCTCAACATTGAGAAGGCTGAGAAGACGGGTGAAAAAGAAGTACTAGCGGTCACCCACGCTCAGACAAAAAAGGCCACTTATCCCGACCCCCGTACGGAGAAGGAGAGATTACGGGAGGCAAAGGCCAATATTGAACGTGAGATGACGGTCGAACGATGGAACAACAAGGTGGTGAGTACATCATCCCGTACGGAAGTTGAAAATAACATCATTGGGCAAGTACTGCAAATGGAAGTACCTATAAGGGTAAAGGACCTTCTAGAAACAATGCCACAGTTAAGAACCGCCATTTTTAGTTCCATACAAACCACTACGCAAGCACCTTTGCGTGCCACAGAGGCGGAAGTTCCGGTCAACCCCTCGGCTAACCCAATGTTGTTGGCCTTAAATAGTGGTCAGCATCCTGTTGTAGTAGAGATGGGAATTCTCGGGGCTATCCTCAAAGACACCATCGTGGACGAAGGTTCGGGGGTGAATGTACTGCCAGAGGATACGTGGAAGAAGTTGGGGAAGCCAACACTATGGCCACCCACGTTCAACTTGGTAGGTGCAGACCAGCATGACATCAAGCCACTTGGCACCCTGATGGTCGAACCGGTCACCATCAGAACACAACCCTTCATACTAGATTTTGTGGTAATCCCACTCAAGAAGAAGGGGTACGACGCCATCTTAGGTAGAGGGTGGTTGGTTACAGCAAAGGTGAACCACGACTGGAAAAAGAACACCCTTTCTATGGAGAAAGGGAGGCGGAAGTACACCATTGATCTGAGTACCCAAGTTGTTGACGAGGAACTAACATCATCTTCGAAATCGGAGGGTGAAGGAAAAGGCGACCTGAGGGGCGAAGGACGGGGCTGCAGGGAGCCCAACGATGAAGGGATTCTCAAACTAGGAGAGTGCTCTAAGGATGAGATAGGGTCATTGAACGGGCTCTTCCACTGGCAGATGGAGGACTATGAAATGTTCCAGAGCCACAGGCTTGAAGTAGAGGAACCAAAGCAAGTAATAGAGGAGGTGTAGCTGCCAGAATACACAGAATATTGGAAGGGAGATGCCCCAAACCTCGGTGACATCGATAATCCCAAGATCATGTGTGTCGGCAACAATTAGAACCTTGTGTGGAAGGCCGCAGCCTTCAAAAAATTTATTCTTCTTCTTCTTCTTATGTATGGGAAGGAGATCGTGGTTCCTGTAGAATTTATGGTTCCAGGTCTTCGGATGGCCATTAAAAATAAACTTGCCACCAATGGATCCAAATTGAAACCCTACCACAAGAAGCGCGCAGGGGACCCAAGAGGCCGGAAGGACACCCGAGAGTCCGGAGGGGAAACCGAGAGGATGGAAGGGGACTCGAGAGGCTGGGCAGGCGACTTGAGAGGCACGGGACCAATGCGGGAGACTCTTGGGCGAGGAAAACTAAGAAGTATGAAGGGCGATCCTAGAGATAGGGGACCCGAGCCGAAGACTCTCTAGACAACCAAATTAGGAAATTTAAAAAAAAACACACAAAAAAAAACGTACGGTCATACGAGTCTGTACGACAATTGACCGTATGGCTGGGGAGAAAAAAGAAGAAGAAGAAGAAGAAGAAGAAGAAGAAGAAGAAGAAAGCCACGGTGGAACCACCGTACGATAGCACCACCGTGCGGTGGCAACATCGGTGGTGGGACCACCGTGCGGTGGCAACATCGGTAGTGGAACAACTGTACGGTAGCACCACCGTGCGGTGGCAACACCGGCGGTGGGACCACTGTGCGGTGGAAACCATCGTTGCGCAAGGAATAAAGGCGCGGAGCGCGGAGACATAAAATGCAAAAACGCAGCCCCAACACAAACAAACACATAGTCATACAGTGGAGGGGTGTTGACCGCACGGGAAGGTGGTCGTACGATTGGAGGTGTTAGTGCTATTGTTGATCGTACTGGGAGGTTGTATGGTCGGGGTGCCATCAGGGACATTACAGTGGATTAAAAAATAAATAAAAAATGATGACGACCAAATTGAAAAATCATTCGATGACATCTGGAGCCAGGACACTAAAAATATTAGAGTGAAGAAGAAGGGTTTTGACATCTTAAAATATCACAGAAATGATGCACACCATGGACCCCGCGGGGGCGCTGCCCCTCGACCCCGCTGGGGCGCTGCCCCAAACCCCGTTGGGGGCACTGCCCCCAGATCCCCAGTTTATTTTTGAGCTACAATACACTTTTTTGAGTTGGGTGAAGGGCATCAAAGAAGGCACGGTAAGTGTTGGGTTGTCCCGTACTGTGAGAAAGAAACCTGCAGCTAAGCATTGGCGGGGAAGCCATAAGCCATAGAGGGAGACGGATTTGGAGGTTGTGAACAAACAGAGTCTGAGGGAAGGCATTGCTGACACACGAAGTCATATGACACCAGAGAGTTATTCAGCTCAGTTATCAGCCTTTGGGGAGTGTGATGGAGGATTTGAGGTGTCTCGTAGCCTTTGTGACAGAGGGTTGTGGCCACCTCCGGGCATGAATGGTATGCTTTGAGGAACTTGGATTATGTCTCGATTGGATGTGAGGTTGCCTTGGTGGATGCACAGAGGGCTCGGGAGGAGCTGACCACCAGGTTGGAGGCAGGAGTAGCGCGAGACTTAGCTCAGCGTACCCAGGAGTTGGATGTCGAGAGGGCAGTGCGGGTGGCTATCAAGGACAAATTGGCTAGGGAGACAATATCATTTGAGTAGCAGTTGGTGGAGGCTGAGACTGAAACGCATATTTTATAGACAAGTTTGGTTTAGGCACATAAGGATTGGGCTGTCAAGGAAAAAAAAAAAAAGAAGAACTCTTGCCGAAGCAATAATGGTGAAATCCGCACTTGAGCATCGGATGGTAGCAAAAAAGGGTTTTCAGGCGAGGACATAGCAGGTGTATAAGTTCCAAGCTCGATTGGCATCAGTAGTTCTGTTTAATGTCATCTCTATTTTGTATTAAGTCATCTGGAGATGACTTCTTTTCTTTGGGGGGGGATGATGTTGGCGGCAATATTGTACATGAAAATAAAACTAGTTAATTAAGTTGTAATTACCTTGGTTAGTTGGCAACCACGGGGTGGTAGTTGACGGTTGGCGCTCGCACCCCCTCGGTATCTTTATATACTTCTGAATGTAGCTTGTGATGGGGAACGATTAGGAATGGAATAACATCTCTTATATTACATCTGATATCTGTGGCATTATTATTTTGCATTACGTGCTTTATGTTTTAAGTTATTCACCCGAGAGGGCAAACAGTCATCCTATGGTTCCTCAAGGTCATTCGGGTCGTCATTGTCCTTTGGAGGGAAGCCAATCCACAACATGCACTTCACTAGCCTCTTCCTCACTCCCCTTGGGCACCCTCCCTTCCGCTTGGAGGAAGAGGCAGAGCCTTCGTCTGTCAATTTCTGGTCACTTGGGCCCCATTTCTCCAGTTCCCAATGGATATCTTGCCTCTCCCATGCCCCTAGATATTTTGTAATCCCATGCATCCCAATTTGCATAGACACCCTATGCACCTCCTTATTATAGTTTTCCCTCCAAAGGAAGTAAGGGCAGAGAGGAGGACAAAATTCGCTTGCATGGATCTTGGCCCCATCCAGGCAAACGAAACCACTTCTGTTGTGAGACATTTTTCAGGAAGCTCTTAAAACCCCCACACCATTCCTCCTTCACACAGCTTGTGACAATCCACTTCACCTTCCTCGTGCTTACCAGCTCAAAACACCAGCCCCTGAACATGGAAGCTATGTCTACGTATGTGCGGTATTTATACTACGCTCTTAGGTATTTGTCCCCCAACACTATCTTGAGCCTAGTTAAGAATTCCCTCTCTTAAAAATAGAAGACGTTTGATAATCTTTCATCCGATATTTGGCCCCAAAAGGCCACCATTGGTCTAGACACCTACAAAGAAAAATTTGGCTCCATGAAAGCCAGATACAAGCCACTTCGAAACTCAAAAATGCAATCACCTCGAAGACTGAACACAAAATAAACTATAACATCCCAATCTACTTGAAGCATTTATCTTATCGGGGAAGCTAGGAAAGGATAGGTACCACTTCATGTAAGATATTAATGAGACTCGACAAGCCAAGGTGATAGACTTGTGTAAAAGGTTAGTCACCATTAATAGTCATGCATCGAGTACATTGTGTTTGAAAGAGCCTCCACCCTTGCCAAATTTAAAGGCCCATCTATGGATAACATATCTGCCAAGATTTATGTTGCGATTTCTTCAAAAAATGTAACTATTGGGATGTGTCACCATACCCCCTTCTCCTATCTACGTAGAATGAGGATTTCCATAATAGAAATGAATGCCAATGGTGAAGTTGATCTTTGGGGTGACACATTTTGTGTTCAATGGTTAGCACATTGGTTGAATATGGCCATATGCATCTGATCTTTAACACGTAAGAAACCATTTTTGCATTTCAATAAAGATGCATGTCATTCTACAATATCAATTCTTTTCCACAATGTAAATCCAATAGTTGGACATTATGAGCCTATCTTTTCAAGGATAAGCACATACAATTGCCTTTAAAATATATAATCACAATTGTCAATTGCATATTGCACTGTGGACTATGCCTCAAATGAAATTGCAAATGCATTTGATGCACTTGGACTAAGTCAAGTCAATACATTTGCTTATCCATGTGGTGAAAGAATGTTTGTTGTTGTGGCTTTATTGGCTAATGAACGGTTTGATACAATTTTAATTGCTTTACAATTATTTATGACACAATCTTTAGCCAATGCATTGAGAGTGCAAGGCAAATTTGCATTAGCATGTTTCAACATATTTGAGCAACATACCATAATAAACAACAATTATCTACTTCAACTACAATCACTTATTTCTAAAATTAGAATTATTGAGTACGGTTGCCATTGCACCAAAAGGTCGACCTGTCAATGCCCGCTACAACCACCAGACACATAGAATCCATGGGAGGCGGTTAAGCCACATCGCAAACCCACCACTTGTGTTGCACAAAGATCAAGGGCACACACCTTACAACAATCCCCCCCTCAGCACAAGCGGGGTTTGAACCCATGACCCAGCTCTGATACCATTTGTTGGGTACGGTTGTCATTGCACCAAAAGGTCGACCTGTCAATGCCCGCTACAACCACCACACACATAGAATCCATCACAATCCATTGGAGGCTGTTAAGCCTTGTCGCAAACCCACCACTTGTGCTACACAGAGACCAAGGGTGCACACCTTGCAACAGGAATACCATATGCAAAAAGAAAAGTTGAAGGTTCTAAAATTTTCTTACTATGGCTTTCATACATATTTCAAACAACTATATATGTGTAGTGTCATAAAATTGTGACCCTAGCAATTTTCGACTGCATTAGGGTCCTCACGCACGCGAGATCGAATCCTCTAGCTTGATTGGAGACCGGAGATTGCTCAGCATTCAGAAACAACTTCTTCCTTGGCCTCTGCATCACCCCGTCTGCACTTTGCCCTGGAGAAAGGGGTTGGACAAGGGCGTGGCACCACTGTCCCCCCTTAGACAGGGGCATGGCACACTTTTCCTCCTAGGACAGGGATGTGGCACCCCTGTCCCTGCCCTATTTTGGGGGCAGGACCCTTCCTAGGGTTGCATTGTTGGTTGTGCATCGGGCGGGAAACTCCTGTAATGTCAGCCCGTGATGAAAATCAGATCCACTAACATGTATCTAAGGGGCATTTGTCCTCTCATTTGCATAAGTTGGATAGGTTGGAGTTGGATAGATTCAAGTTGCATAAGCAATCAAGCATTCAAGCATTCTTTTCCAACATTGAGCATTCTCAAGTCTCCCTTCAAGGCTAGGTGTTGCATTCAAGTCAAGGATTCAACCATTGAAGAGGAGATTGATTTCAACATTCAATTCCACATAAGCACTTCTATCAACATTGCTACTACAACCTCCCTTGAGGTGATTTACAATTCAGTCTTTCATTTACATCTACTTGCAAGTACTTTCTTTCATTACTTGGTTAATTCCAAAACTGGGGTTTGACCTAAAGGCAAACCCCCAATCCCAACCCATTTTGAATCTAGTGAATTATCCTCTCCTCTTCCTAATGTAACACGATGAAAAGTGTTTGAAGGGTAATCAATAGTGAAACTCTCATCTCTCTTTGAGGGAAAGGGTAGTATCCTTCTTGATCTATCATTCACCATTTTTCCACCATTACAATATGTATGGTCAACAACTCCACAACCCAAATCCATAGTATATTGTAACTGCATAGAACCAAAAAAAAACATTGACTTAGTTTGCTTTAAACATAGCTTAGGTCATTGTCATTGCGAACCACTTCAAGCAAAATAACAGTTAACATATAATATGCATATAAAGCAACCTATTATTGTACAAGCTAATGCAGTTTCACCTGCATTTGCATCATCTCCTACACTTCAACAAAATTTAAAATTCTCACCAACTACATGGACTGTTGACTAAAATAATTGTAATCGATTAAATTCAATTTGTTCACAAAATATTGAAACAAAAAACATAATTTCTTCGCCTACCACAAGCTCATTGCAACAAACAATGACAACTTTACCAAGTAAAAAATTAAAAGTCACTCACTCATTGCAATGTCTAAAATTTTCCATACGTAATGTAAATAAACAAAAAAAAATGACATAGCCAACAAACACAAGAGTGAAACAATGAGCATCACGAATTTGCAAAACATAGACTCAAACAATTGCAAAATTGCTTGGCATGAATTTGGGAAACCCTCGCTCATTGCAACATCTGAAAGTTGTGATTCATCAAAGAGAAAAGGAACATAAAGATATAGCCAATGAACAAATAGTTCAAGCAAAGCGTAGACATGAACTTGCAGAAAACAATGCAATCAAAAAATATATTACTACATACTTGCAAAGCATCAATGACACACCCACTCAATCGTGTACTCTTTATGAGATGCTCCATTTTCATAAAAACATTCTCAAAGCTGACAATGCATTTGTTGATGCTTTCCCTTTGCTTTTTGGTACAAGCAATGAAAAGAGAATTGCAATAGGGCAGCCTATTTGCAAACAATATATAAAAGCTACTTCATTTGGCAGAGTCCCTACTTTTGCCGCACCATGGAACATAAGACGCAATACACGGATATACATCATTCATGCATTGGCTTCTCTAGAAGAAATACTTGTCTCTTCGCATATTGCTTTTGCACAAATAAGACAACTAGGGTATAAAAGATCACAATATGGCTTAAATGGCACAATCATCAATGTTTTTGTTGATTTTGATAAGGTGCAACAAGCATTGCATAGACAAATGTATGAAACTAGAACAATAGTAGTAAAGTTGAAACGAAAGCTACAATACAAAAATGCATATGCACAAGGCAATGTTAGGCCTGCTTATGTAATGAATGCTTTAACAAGTTTATTGAAAACCCCATTGTATACAAAAGAGAATATCTCCATTAATAAAGATTGGGAAGCTCTACTAGGAAACAAGAAAGAACACATGCATGCAAATATGCAAGTAGAAATAGATATGCATAATGACATGATTGAATTTGACAAGGAGCTAATAATTGAATCACCTATCCATTGGTTTAATGATCTCCATTCAATCGAAGATCTTGATATAACTATTATTGAAATTGCACCAACATAAGGTTTTAAGCCTCTTGGTATTTTCTAGGACACCTATTCAAAAGAAATGAACTTCCCAACTTTGTTCTATGGATCTCCATGCTTAATTGACATTAAAAAAAATTTGTCCTTTCAAATGATAATAAAATGGGAGCCGATGCATAAAGACAATGGCTTCACAACACACATAAAAAAAATAAAAATTCAAAGCCATCAAAATTATTATCCAACAAATTTCTTCATTGGCATGGGTGTGCATAAGAAAACTTGAGTTAAAAGGCAAAAAACTACTTGCAAAAGATGTATGTAGTCCTGCAAACCTAGAAAAAATATTGAGATCTCCACTGGGCTTTAGATAATTAAGGAGTATTCACACATTTCCAGAATATTTAGAAAACATAAGGAAAAACATATTTGCAAGGATAAGACAATTAGGGCCTCCAACCTTCTTTGTAACACTGACAAGTATTGAACACTTTTTTGAACCGTTATGCAAAACATTGGAAGATATTTCTACTAAACAAGAGACCAAGCACAATGAAACTATAGAAGATAGGAACTTAGACTTTAATATAAGAAAAAATCCAGTTCTTTGCAGTCGCTATTTTAACCATAGGGTCAATACATTTTAAAAACCGATGCTAAAAAATGATAAGATCTTTAGCAAAGCGATGGACTATTTTTTGTCACAAAATTCCAGAACCAAGGAAATGAACATCTGCATTTCATGTGATGGGTCAAAGATGCACCTATATATGGAAACTACAAAAACACTAAGATAGAAACCTTTGTGGACAAATATATTTCATGTGATTCTTCATTGCTCGATGCAAATCTTGTCAAAATGAAAACACACCATCATACACAAACTTGTAAAAAGTACAAAACATCCAATTGTCAATTTAGCCTCCCCTTGCTTCCCATGAGAAGAACAACAATACTAGAGTCATTGCCAATTGCTAATCCTACAATGAAAGATAGAGCAAGAAATTTCTTCAAGCAATTGGAAAATAAATACTATACAAAGGAAATTACATTTGATAGTTTCTTGCACACGAATTCCAGATAGATGAAGTAGACTACATATAATATTACAATCAATATTGTCACAAAAAATTGTCATGCTAAAGAGACAACCAATTGATATTTGGATAAATGCATTTGCAAGGAAAGTGCCAACTCTATGGTATGCAAATATAGACACACAATTCATATTAGATGCATATGTTGTTTCATCTTATTGCAGTTCATAAATGACAAAACAAGATAGAAAAATGTCCCTTGCATATTGCCAAATATGACAACAATGCACATATGCTTATGATGAAAAGACACACTTCATACAAAAACTAGGCAATGCATTGCTCAACTATCAATAAATGTCTGGTCGTTGAGCTGTTCACATCGTCCTATCATTGCCATTGCATAAATGTTCAAGGAAATCTGTTTTCATCAATACCGCCCTTTAGAAAGTAGAGTTTTCATGTTGAAAATCCCTAAGCTATTAATGAAAGAACAAGATCATTATGAAAATGTAATGTACCTATCTGCAATAGAAAAGTACATACAACGACCAAAAGCTTTTGACAATGTATCACTAGTTGAATATACAACTTTCTACTCCAGTAACACAACAAAATACAAAAAAAGATAAAAGAAACAGATCATACACTATGTAAAATACAATCCACATATTGATCATGAGAATTATTGTAGAGAAAAACATATATTATATGTACCTTTCAAAATTAGTGAACAAGAATTGCTACTTGGTCATAAAACATGGAGTGCAATATTCAATGCAAACATAATACACATTAAACGTATCAAAAAAATATTCACCCCACAAATTGATTATAGATGGGGTGGCATTGAAGAGGCTATAGTGAAAGCCAACATTAACAAGTATCAAATAATACAACTTGAAAATGAAACAAGTGAAAATAAAGAGCAAACTGAAATAGAGAAATATGACATCATAACTAATCTTAGGCATACAAGAAATACAAAATTGTTACATGCTACTTGCAATGAATTGTTCTCAAAATAGCTCATCCATTTTCTCTTAGCTAACATGAATACTTCAACCTAAGAAGATAGTTTTTTATTACGAAAAAACAAGTTTTGAAGGGACCCGAAACCCTTTACATCAAAATTACATAAGATATATCATTTAAAGCCCAAATAGAACAAAACCATTAGACAAAACCCCATAGGACTGAGAGACAACAAAAACAAACAAAAAAGACCACCCAGCCCACCAAGACAACAAAAAGCCAACGAACAGCCAGCACCGACACAACAATAGAAACAGAAAATCAACCCAATTTTTTTAAATTCTCAGCAACATCAACACTCAACTGATACATCTTCTTGGAATCATTCTTCAATTCCAAAATATCCTGGGGCACTTCAGTGACTCTCTTTTTCAGGCTAGCATGAGTACATTTACCTAGAGGACTCGACTCTTTAGTACTAACAACCACTTCCTTATCCACATCCACAAAAGTCCATTCCATATGAGATTTCTCTAACTTGCTAATTATGGTGGACATAGTTTCAACATAGGCCTTAACAATGTTATGGTTGCTTTCCATAATGCCTCGAAGGGTAGCCTCACATTTGGTAATCCTAGCCTCAACATCCACAAATTTTTTATCACAGATCTCCTTCACCTTTTGGGTGGCTTCCATGTTCTTGGCCATACAATCAGTCATAACTTGCTTTTCGCTTTCAGTCCATAGAGCACCCGTCGAAGCCCCCTCAACCATCTCCTTACCAATACTAATAGGATGAGTACCAACAACAACATGCAGCTTGTCCCCATCACTCACATTAGCCTGCACAACTTCCATCTTGGAAGATAAAGATCGCTACTTGAGATTAATGTTCTTAATCTCATAAAATGCCCACCTAAAAAGTTAGAAAGCCTCTAGAGAGTTGTTCTTGGCAATGTTCAACACATCAAATGAAATCTCATGTTTAGGGTGAAAGTCTTGTGAAGTAAAATCCACTGACTCTTGGGAATTGTGTTCCAAACCATGGGAGGAAGAAGACGCCTCAAAATTCTAAGTCTAATACGGGGAGTCTTGTGAACACTAGAGCTGTCTGAAACCATAAATGTGGTCTTTCAAGATTTCCCCCTAGGTCGTTTACTCGAACCCTCTCCACCAACATCTTAAGCCCAGTTTTAGCCTTTTTGTTGGTGTGGGGGAGGAAATCCCCATCATTACTATCAGTATCCCAACCCTCCGACTTTGAATCCTCACTATCATCAATCTCTTATGCAGAAATGGGAGGGGAGCCTAAGAAGATAGTTGAACAAGGAACAACAATCAATTGTAAAGGATGTACTAATGACAAAGAGACTTGCAACTCAAAATCCATTATACTTGTTCTTGATAGGTGGAGCTAGCACAAGAAAAACCTTTACAACTAAAATGCTCTTTGAAGCAATGGTTCAATTCTATGATAAGCAACTAGATAGCGACCCACTGAAGTATAAAGGCATTATTGTTGCTTCCACATGAAAAGTTGCATTAAATGTAGGTGGAAACACTGCACATTCGATATTCTATCTACCACGCAATTCATCACAAATGTTGTTAGTGGACTCAAACACACTCGATAGCTTAAGCAAAAAACTTGACCAGCTAAAAATTCTACTTATTGACGAAGTGTCACTAATTGGCTGTATAAAGATATATAACATTGATAGTAGACTTCGTCAAATCAAACACACACCAACAACACCCTTAAACAATGTCAATATCATATTTTGTGGTGACTTCTACCAAGCATAACTTGTATGTGATGCTTGGATATTTGAAGAACCAACAATAAATAATGAGAGAGTGCCATACACACTCTAGACCAATACTGTCACATCCTTTGAACTAGGAAGTGTAGTTAGACAAAAAAAAATGAACATTTCATTTCCATACTCAATTGTGTCATAACTTCTTAATGGGTTGATGAGGACATCTCCTACTTGAACACAACATGCTACAAACCCACGCCTAGTTGTTAGAATATTTAATCTTTACTTGGCTTAGGTTTATTTGCATTTTATTTCACTTGCAAATTATTATTGATTTTTTTTCTAACTATTTATGTTTGCAGATTCAAGAACTATTTTAGTTTCTCTTTGCTCTAATCATTTTATTTTTCAATATTGTTTCAATCCTTTATTAAATTTTAAATCTAAATGAAACTTATTTCTGATTCAATATTTTAAAAATAATTTTGCCTCTATAATTTGTAACGTATCTGCACTCTTGGATTTTGCCTCTGTAATTTGTAACAACTTTGCAAAGTTTTCTTCTACCTTTGTAATTTGTAACAACTTTGCAAAGTTTTCTTCTACCTCTGTAATTTGTAAGAACTCTGCAAAGTTTTCTTCTACCTCTCTAATTTGTAACAGCTCTGCAAAGTTTTCAGTATAAAAGATTTTCATAGATATGTAAGTTTTAATAATAAGACAAGATTTTAATTTTGCAAGATTTGAATCTTTAAATGAAATAATCTAAAAAGTTTCTTTACTTTTATCTATTCAAAGTTTTTCATATAAAATCTTTTTAAAGCTTTTAAATAAAGTTTTTTTGAAACTTTCATAAATAACATTTTCTTATAGATATTAAGAATATTTAAAAAAATTAAAACTTATTTTTTTAATAAAAAGTTAGTTTTTTTATAAAGTTTTTATTTTATTTTAAAAGATTCTTTTCTTATACATATGTATCTTAAAAGTTTATAATTTTTTAATAATAAAGCTTTTAATATATATGTAATTTTTAAATAAAGTTTTTTAATATAACTTGTTTTCCATTTTATTAAAGGTTTAAAGTTTTTAAGATAAAGTTTATTTAATTACACTTAAAGTTTTTTTTTAATTTAAATTTATTTATTAAAAGAATTGAAAATAAAGTTTTTTTTAATAAAAAACTTTTTTTGTCACTTTATTTTATAGTAAATTATTATTCAATTTAAAAAGGGGGTATTTTTTTCTAATCTTTTATTTTGCAACTATGTCTACATTAATTCCGAAAATTAAATTAAATAGTTCTAATTATCATTCATGGAAAATGCATATTTCTTTTATTTTTCGTTTCAAGCACATTTTGTATGTTGCTATTGATAAAACCTTTGAGCCTGCTTCAATTGCTCTTCAAGCCGACCAACATAGGTGGAAGGCTCAAAATGAGGAAGCACTTGGTTTAATTGGTATTTTGATGGTTCCTGAATTGTATGTTCTTATTGGAAATTGTACAAAAGCATATGAAGCATGGGAAATTAAAAACAACTTATGATAGTTCAAATGAATCCTGAAAATTCAGCTTCAAGATCAACTCAAAGATCTCAGGTATATGGATTTTAAAACCATGGATGAATTCTTATTAAAGTTTGATTCTATTATGGTCAATTAACTGGTTTAGGAGTTACTCTAGCTGATATACATTTAATTCATCTTATTCTTAAAAAATGTCTTCCTCGTCAATTTCAGCAATTTATTACTAATATTCATGCTCAGCTTGCTATTCCTAGTTTAGCTACTCAATTAACTTATGATATTTTTCGTAATTTATTATGTCAAGAGGAAGCTAAATTAATTCAATTTGGTACTCTTAAAAGTTCTGAACATGCTTTTATGTCTAAAAATCATAATCATAATAATCATCATTTTAATAATTAATTTAATTCTAAATCCTATAATAACAACTAATAATAATCAAAAGAATAATTATTCTAAGAGGCCCCATTGTACGTATTGTGGTAAGGATGGTCATGTGACTAATAATTGTTTTAAGAAGCAAAATGGTAAAAAGCCCATGAACCAAAATAATCAAAATAATCAACATAAACCTCATTATAAAAAAGGTAATAATAATGGTAATTAATCTCGTCATGAATTTACATGTACTTATAATGTTTCTCAACCACTTGAGTGGATTATTGATTCTGGTGCATCTCAACATGTTACTTCTCATAAAGAATGTTTTGAATCTTTGCATCCTGATACTTCCAATATTCCTGTTCAATTAGCTAATAATCATAGTTGCAAAGTTGAAGCTATTGGTGATGTGAATGTCCCTAATGAGAAATTACATGATGTTCTTTATGTTCCTGAATTAAAATCAAATTTGCTTTCAGTTCCTAAACTTTGTCAAGATTATAAGATTAACTTTTATAGGGGCATGTGTTATATCATTGATCCAAAAACTAATCATGTTATTGCTACTGCTAAAATGGATACTGATAACTTATTCAAGTTCTATGAATTTGCTCCTACAAAGTATTCCTTGCTTACTACTGTTGATTTTACTATATGGCATGAAAGACTTGGCCATCTCAATTCTGATTATATCTCATTTCAATGCAAAAAGAAAATATGGTTGATGGATTGCCTACTATTGTTCCTTCTCAAATTGTTTGCAATGGTTGTGTTAGATCTCAAATCAGCAGATTGGATAGGTTCTAAGGAAATGCCAACTCCTATGATCAAACCCTCCAGTTGACTTGGCCAACTTATAGAGTGAACCTATTTGGTTACTAACTCCCTCACTTTAGGCTCTGCAAGACCTAGGCGGGTAGACCTATTCACTAATGGCTTTCGATGATAATGCTTTTTATAGCACATTGAGTATCTTGGTCTAAATTCTTCCTTGCCTCAGAATGGCATAGTTTTTTAGGAGAGGTGATTTTAGATGAGTTCAAGATTGTTGTTGTGGAAACTATTCGATCTTTGTACTTGAAATTTATATGTATGTATACTATTGCTAACTGGTTCTATGAATCCTACTCACTTATCCTATAGTTTTAATGTAAAGGTAATTTATATGGTAAAGGTTATGATTTGTGGATGACCAATGTCTTTCATGTTATTTGGGCTACAAAGTCTTATATTTCTCTAGGACTTAATGTATGATTTGTGAGACAGATTTTAAACCTACCCCCTTTGGTAAATTGATTTGTGAGACAGTTTTTAAACCTACCCCTTTGGTAAATTTGTCAATTATTATTTCTTATGAGATCTGCTAAATGTTTATATCATAAACCACCTGAATGAATTTAACCCTAACCTTAAGGAACCATTCAAGGGAGAACTACAAGGAACAATTACAATCCACGAGTAGATCTTTTTAATCCAAATTTATAACATAGGAACATAGACTTCACTATAAGAATACAAATAACCTTATCTCCTTTAGATAATATCACAAACAACTACCTACAGAAAATGAGATAATCCATAGCACATATGCAACAGAAAATGACCGGTTCTATTAAAAACTTCAAAATGGTACAATAGTATGCCAGAGGCTATAGTATCTGTCTAGTATCTAATATTCCAATAATGTCTTCATTTTACAAAATTTTCTCATATAAGTATGTGAGCAACACCTATTCTATGAGAAATTATGCCCCTTCATCATTAACAATCTGATTACAATTGCTTAACAAAGTGAAAAATAAAAATATTAAGCATGTCGAGATGATTAATATAGCTATCATTCTTATAGCATCTAGCGGCCACACTCTTCTTCTTCATATCTGTCTCCAATGAAAAGAGATCAAACACTCTCTGGTTGACATGTGGGGATACATCTTCATCTTGGTCAAATCTAGCCACAACTTTCTCCTTAATTCATAAAAAATTTTTTTGCCATTGCTCTAATAGAGTTAGTTCGCCTTCTCTGTAGACAACCAGTATTGTTGCAACACAGTCCTCATCCAATATTTGGAGGTCTTTATTCAGTGTTTTTGCATATTTGTCGTGCTCTACCAGGTATTGGTCCCCTTGAACTTTATCTTCTACAGTCATGACCTCATTATCCTTCAATACATCTTGCAATCTCACCCTCAGCCTCTCATGCTCTTTTAGAGCTTTCACAGTCCCTATGTATACTTTCCAATATTGGTTAGCATATGGAAACATAGCTTTGAACCTATGCTCAATAACATCATTTGCCAATTTGTTCATCTTATGTCAGACATTGGTCAATTGATTTGCTAACTTTTCAGCCTTTCTCCTATAATAGGAAGCAACTGATATAGCTAAGAACTTTTGGTCGGGTTGGAAACCCGAAACCCATATCTAGTTCATCTCCCCCTATAATAGGAGTCTTTTGTGACAACTACCCTTATAGCCTCTAGATTTCTTTAGTAGCCTTCTCATACAAGCCTTTGTAAGTGTTGTTCTCCTTTACCAAAAACTTTGTTTGTTCCTGATTCAGTTTTGCTACATCCACGTTCAACTTGGTTGTGATGTTGGGATTAGTTTTCCCAACTTGCTGGATCATCAGGTGGCCAAAAACTTGATCTTTATCAACAAGTATGGGTCTCTTCTTCTTTGGATACAAGGCCCATATTATGAGAGCCTTTTGATCTGGATCATAGCCTGAGCCCATAAAGATCTTGTCTATCTCCTTTGGTATGATCTGCTTGTTGGGATCTTGCTTCTTGAGGAAACCGTCAAATAGTAATGCAAACCTCATGTCCCACCCTAAGTAGATTAGCACACCAACATCCTTGAGTAGGTACCTTCCTTTCTTAGGTGTCATTTCTCTCTTAGCAAGGTCCACCTCTTCTTTTAAACTTTGGGTTTGTTCTTCCTCTTTTTTCTCTTTCATAATATTCCTAATTTGTATTCCTTTATGCTGGTATAAAAATGCATCGAAGTCTTTATAGGAAATGAAATCATTATCAACAATGAAATCTTCATGTTCAAATATCCTTATATCTTCAACATCTTAGACATTGTACAGTCCCGTCATTAGATCCATCTGCACACCACCCTCAAATCCAGGAGGATATTCTTCTCTAGGGGAATCAACTGGAATAACATTAGAGATGGATTGAGGAGACAATTGAGCCAAGGGCTCTGTATCCCTGACAGTTTTGATGTGCCCCCCATAGACATAGGTAGGCAGCCCTCAAGCAACTCTAGCTCATGCTCCATAAGTTTGTTTGTTGCGTCTAAGGGATCTTTGATGTTTTGAAGCATATCCTCATTTATTCTCCCTCGAAAGAGTTTCCATTTGTAGGCTTGTAACACTCGCTCATACTTAGCCCTTTTTTCATTAGCTTCTTCCCTTTTCATGTTTTTGATGAAATCATCAGGTATGAGCGACACATGCTCTCTAACCTTAAGTTTCTGGGATGACATTGTTGCCCCTATGTATCCCTCGGGATCAAAGTTTGGCCTGGGGTCACCTTCCACCATCTTATAATAATTAAATTTATTTTGCAGCAAACCATAACTCTTTGAACTTTTGACAATAAAATTTGAAAATACCAGTAATCCAGGCACAATAGATTATTTTCCATGGTCAGTTAAGTGTTGGGCACTTACTATTGACAATTGCTTGACAATCTCTAGGCATGCCACTTTGTTAGGCACGGTGATAGGCAATACATATGGTTTTCCTTCAAATCCATACACTCTTATTTAAGTGCAATCCGAAAAGTAGTAAAAATATCCCTAGTTGTGCTCAATTGCGGTGTCTTCGCCATAATCTTTTGGCCTTAAGAATCTCTGAATTTCAGGAGACAAGGCATGATCACATGGGTATCCCAATAATCTGTATAGTGTCTTAACAAAGTACTCCTCGAAATGCCAGTACTGGTTGTTGTTGTATCTTTGGTCCCATGAAGATATCCATAGTTGCACAGGCTTCCTTATCCCAGCCCTATCATATTCCCTAATGCATAACTCATCTGGCCACAACCCTTTGTCTTGTCCAACATACAACAACATGTGCATAAGAACATAACAGTACTTGCAATTCACATTAATCACATCTCCTTTCAATTTTTCTAGTCCATTATTGATGACATCAAGAAGATAAGTAGAAAAATCAAATAACCGGGGATCTTTAGATTGTAAATATGCACAGATGACCATGATAGCTATATCTATCAAGGGATAAGCCTCTGTTCCTAGAACCTGAGCAACGCAGTAGTATGTATACTTGAAGTAGGGATGAAACAAATTGACATCATAGGGAGCTTTGTCATCTTTACCAAATGGTACTATCGATCCTACAACCCTGGGTCTATGGATAGGGAGTGTCCACCTCTTATAGATGTCCTCCAGGTTGAAGTGCTCTTGTGACAATTTCTTAGTATCAATTTTCTCTTCGAACCCCCAATCCAGATTAAACATAGTATCACCAATTTCCCTAGTAATTGATAGTATTGGTTCCCCCATATAATCATATATAGTTTTGGTCTTGGGGTCATAATTGTTGGCTAGGGATTTCATAAGTTCAACATTAACAAAGACATTGGCTACTGCTAGTTTTCCCAAATTTAGTCCCCATAGATTGTTCACGGGTTCAAGTGCACTCCTTCTAATATACCCAAAGATAAACAACTCATGGCCTCTTATCTCCATCCATATATCTCCAAGATGCTCAAATTTGTCTTCTAAACCCTCCTCATCAGTCTTAACCTTTTTAGACTTGAGGCTTGACGAGGGACATTTATCAATCAAATCTTGGGCCAGTGAACGCCCTTCCCTCTTTTGTCTCTTAGGTTTATCATCTATAGATTGGGTTTCTTTTGCTTTCCTAACTTTGTTGTCTTTCGAAGATGATGACTTCATTTTAATTACAAGGTTCTGAGGGTGAAGAACTTACTTGAATTCTGAGGGCTTCTCTTGTGAGTCCAATTCTGAATTGCTCTCTGTGAATTCTCTTAGGCACTGTTAGTAACACATCTTTCTTCGTTAATTTAATGAACATTTATGGTGAATTTACCAGTTAATAATTCTAGTTAAGCAACAGTCACATAGGTATTCATTTTGAATTTATGGTGATGTGACCTTACCTGAGATTTATTTTGATCTTCGCGGCAACAGGTAATCATTTGTCTAGCAGTGTTTCAAATTTTCCATCGATGCTTATTTAACATTACACCTGCGCTGTACTTCGATGAAATCATATGTCTCGATGGCTTTACCTTATGTTTCCTTGAAACATCATATTCCATTGACATCATTCTTTACTTCAGTGAAATTGACATCATCATCGACACATCTCTTGGTCTCATTGATATCTTCATTTCATTGAAGCCTTGCTTTAAGTGTCTGCATCGATGTAATGTTTTATCAGTTCATCGAAATCTTTCTTTCGATGAAAATCCTTTTATTGCTAAGTCCCTCCATTATCTTATCGATGTTAGAATTCCATCGAAATAGTTTTTCATTATCCGGCCCTTGTACCAACGTTGATGAAATTTCCCCTTTCGGTAAAAGAAGAATACTGTCCTTCGACTTCTTATGTTTGATCGATAACAAGTCATCGATGGAAATTTCTCGTGTTTCATTGATCCTTTATCCTTCGATGAGAAAGCTATCTTCAGTCAACATCTTTTGTGCCTCTTCGATACCCTCTTGAAATAGCTTTGTCGATAAAGTATCTATTGGTTCCTTCGATATTATTCTTTCGGCCAAACTTCCTCCCTCGGCGAGTTGTTCCCATGTCTCATTGATACCGTAGTTTCATCGATACCCTTTATTTTATCGGTGGGACCACTTCTGATATCCTCGGTGTTATTTTTGTCGATGGAACTAATGTTTTTGGTGAATCCCTTTGGAGATCCATCGCGGCCACGGTTTGTTCGATAAGTCACTTTATCGATAGGATATTGGTAGGTTTCTTCGATAGAATCATTTCAGTCAGACTAGGCGTTTTGATGAAGGATGAACACGTATTAATGACAACTTTAGTTTAGGTGACGACTTCAGGATTTTTGGTATCGGTGGGATTTTTAGGGTTTGTATCAAAATTATCAATGACATATATTTATCTTTTTATTATTCTTTTAAAAAAAATCATCTTAGCTCCCTATAAAACCATGAATTTTTATATTTTTTAAATCTGATGCTCAACTGGTTGCATGAGTGGTAAGATGCATAGGGAACCATTTCCTCATGGTCAATCTTGGAGGGCATATACTAAATTGCATCTAGTTCATAGTGATCTCTTGGGTCCCATGGAGAATCCCTCCATCCAAGGTTCAAGGTATGCTCTTACCTTTGTTGATGATTTTTCAAGGAGAACATGGATATATTTCCTTCATAGTAAGAATCAAGTGCTTGATGTGTTTACTGAATTTTATATGTTTGTAGAAAGGCAATCTGGTTCTAAAATTAAGATTCTTCATACTGACAATGGAAGAGAATATGTCAATAATGCATTTAATGCTTATTTGAAATTGTTGAAACTTAGTAGCTTCGGTAAGATAAATGATTGAATGAGAGACTTCATTTATCTCTCATTCAATCATCTACCTTATCGATATAACTACAATCTAAATGTAGACCTCATGATTGAATAAGTGAACTTGTTATAATCATCTTATATGCATAATAGATCATACTATAATCATATTACTATGTTGTGATTGTAATAAAATCAGACTAGACTTATGATAACTATCATAGCTATCATATGATAGCATCGATTGATGCTATCATATGATAACTATAATAGTTATCATCTTAATCTCACATTATATCGATCGGTTATCTGATGATTATATTATTTGACATAACCCAATTGTTTATCAGGTGATTATATTACTTGACGTGACCCAATTGTTAATCGGTTAATTATACTATTTGACTTGACCTGCTTGGTAATCGGTTTATTATGTTAAATGGCGTGAACCGATAGTTATCGATATAACACTCAAATGAAGCGGTGTCTATGCACTGATCAAGACATGTCTTGATCGGGCATGTCAAAAGACATGTCCGGTCAAGGCATGCCTTGATCGGTGGGTATTGCCTATAAATATATATGTCAATGAAATGTTGTAGGTGCATAGAAATAATTAATGTTATTTTCAACAACCTATGACATAAGAAGCAACAAAAAATATTAGTAAAAGAATAACAATATTATACAACTTTAGACTTGAACATAAATTTGAATATCATTTACATGGTATCAGAGCAACGCTGATCGAACCTGAGGCATTCAAATTTGAGAGGTTCAAACCAAAGACATAAACATCATATTTCCCATGGATAATGCTATCAGATTTGAGGACAAACTTGAAGGAGGCGACAATTTCTCAACATGGAAGTTCAGAATTAAAATGATTCTAAAAGAAAATAAAGTTGAATCATTCGTAAGAGTTGAATCTAAAGAACCAAAGAATGAACCTGACAAATCGACATGGATTGAGGGAAATGAAAAGGCCATCAAGATCATAGTCGATGGAGTGAGAAATCACATCATGCTAATAATAACAAAGCATGAGACTACCTACCATATGTTCAAAGCACTCAAAAGTGCATTTGAGATAAACAACGCAAGTAGAACCCTAGCTCTAAAAAGGGAAATAAATCATATAAGTATGAATAAAGGAGAGTCAATCAATGCATACTTTATGTGGATATCATCCCTAAGGGATGAACTAGAAATACTTGGATATGAGATCCAAAGCAAAGAGCATTGCCTAGTACATGGGAAACATTCGTTCAAGGCATTAGTGCAAGAGCTAAATATCCAAAATTTGATAGGCTAAGTGCAGATTATCTTCAAGAGGAGTCAAGGCTAAATAAGAAGGGGATCAAACAAAAGAACATAGATGAAGATCTTCATGTTCTAAATACCAACTCCAACAAGAAAAACAAGAAGAAACATTTCAAGAAGAGAAAGAACCGACATGAGAAAAGGTCATCTAAAAGAGACAACCCTCACATTCAATGCTTTAGGTGTGATCAATATGGACACTATGAAACAAGATGTCTGGATAGAATCAAACAACAAGCTACATTTGCAAAAGTTAAAAGGGAAGAATATGACTCCAAGAAGCGTGTATTCTACTCTACCCTCTCCAGTCAAGTATCCAATAAATCTAACACCTGGATCATTGATAGTGGGTCTTCAAGACACATCACTGGGTATAGAGAATTATTGGATTCCATGTTATAAGAAAATGATGAGGAAGTAACCATTGGTGATGACTTTGCACATCCAGTGAAAGGCATCGGTACCTGCACCATTAAGCTGAAGACAGGCATGTCTCTTCAACTCACCGAAGTTCTATTCGTTCCTGGCATCAAGAGGAACTTCATCTCCATATCTGCACTTGAAGATGATGGGTACATAATAACATTCATGAATGGTAAAATCCCAATATGGCCACAAAACTCTTCCATCAAGAAGGCTACAACCCTAGGACATAGAAAAGGCTATTTATACAAGGTATGTATTGAATCTAACCTAGCCCTACTTCATGAGATTACAGATTCAAATAAAATTTGGCATAGAGGATTAGGTCATTTAAACTTTCGTGTTTTATGTTCAATGGAAAAATTAGTAATTGATTTGCCTAAGTTAAAACAATACCATTCTGGTATATGTAAGGGGTGTGCCCTAGGCAAAAATACTAAGAGTTCCTTTCAGAATAGTTCTAGGAAAACAAGCAATATTTTAGAACTTTTTCACTCTGACCTATGTGGGCCAATGTCGGTGCCATCATTAGGGGGTTCCTTTACTATGTAATATTCATTGATGACTTCTCCAGGAAGACCTGGATCTATTTTCTTAAACGTAAAGAATCTAAAGATATTCTCAAGAGATTTAAGGAATTCAAATCTCTCTCTGAAAACTCTTTCGGAAGGAAAATAAAAACCTTAAGGATTGATAATGAGAGAGAATACACCTCAGACATTTTTAGAGAATTTTGTAAAGATGTTGGGATTAAGAGGGAGTTCATTGTCCCTTACAACCCCCAACAAAATGTGGTTGCTGAGAGGAAAAATAGAACCATTGTAGAGGCAGCCAAAGCCATGCTTCTTGATCAAAACTTAGAAACTCATCTTTGGGCAGAAGCCTCCAACACTGTTGTATACATACAAAATAGATGCCCTCACTCCCACATTGAAGATAAAACTCCTGAAGAAGTTTTCACAGGTATAAAACCTGATATCACTCACTTTAGGATATTTGGATGCCCTGTCTACTTTCATATACCTAAAGAGAAAAGAACAAAACTAGAACCCTCTGGAAGAAAAGGAATCTTTGTTGGATATATTGAAACCTCTAAAGCCTACAAAATATTTGTGCCTGGGCATAGAAATATTGAACTTAGTAGAGATGTAATATTTGAAGAATATATAGCCTTCAAAAGAGCCAAATACTCTATTGAGTCAGAAGTCTATGTTCCATCTTTAGACATAGAAGAGGATTCCACTCCTGAGATTCAGAGGGAGTGCTCAAAAGAAAATGAAGAACAAATTCCTCCCCAAGAAATTGCTAAGAAAAGACCTCTGTGGGTTTACAAAACAATGGAAGATGCAAGGGATTTTGTAGCTCCTTCAAGGACTTTTAGAGAAAGTAAGAGGCCCCGAAGATCCACAAGCTATGTAGCCCTAATGAATGATCTCTCAAAATCAGAACCTTCTAGTGTACTGGAAGCTCTTAAACATCAAGTTTGGAAAGATGCCATGTCAAAAGAATATAAATCCATCCTCAACAATGATGTATGGGAAATTGTTCCTAGGCCAAAAGGGAAATCCGTTGTCTCATCCAAGTGGCTATTCAAAATCAAACATGTTGTAGATGGTAGCATAGAGAAACATAAAGTCAGATATTTTTCCTGGGGGTTCTCACAGAAAGAAGGAATAGACTATGATGAGACATTTGCTCCAGTTGCTAGATACACCTCTGTCAGAACAATTTTGGCCATTGCAGTAGCCAAAGGTTGGAAAGTCCATCAAATGGATGTGAAAACCGCTTTCTTGAATGGTGAAATTGAGGAGGAAGTCTACTTAGAACAACCAAAAGGGTTTGAGATCCACAATACAGAGACACATATGTGCAAATTAAAGAAAGCTCTATATGGTCTAAAACAGGCTCTGAGGGCTTGGTATGAAAGAATTGACAGCTATCTGATGGGATTGGGATTCTCAAAGAATGATACAGATCTAAATCTTTACCTCAAGAAAGTCAAAATTGACATGTTGATATTGATCTTATATGCGGATGATCTTCTGATTACAGGAGAAGATCACCTTATTGGTCAATGCAAGAAAGACCTTGAAAAGGAGTTTGATATGAAGGATTTAGGCCTTCTACATTACTTCCTTGGATTAGAAGTTTAGAAAAACTCTAATAGCATATACTTAATCAAGGAAAATACACCTTAGACATATTGAAGAGATTTGGTATGATGAAGTGTAGACCCATGAATTCTACAATGGAAAATAATCTTCACAAATTAAAGGAGGCAGCAACAAATTCCCCATTGGTACATCCTATGCTCTACAAACAGATGATTGGATCATTAATGTACCTGGTCAATACTAGACCTGATATCTGTTATCCAATAAATGCCTTGAGTAAATTCATGTGTGACCCTAAGGAGATTCATCTTATGGCAGTAAAACATATAATGAGATACCTTCAAGGCACTCTCAACTATGGACTCAAGTATGAGAATATTGATTTGAATCTTCACGGGTTCACTGATTCAGATTGGGATGGAAGTGTGACTAACAGGAAAAACACCTCAGGGTACTGCTTTAGCTTGGGTTCAGCCATGATTTCTTGGATTAGTAGGAAACAGTCTTTAGTAGCTCAAAGCTCTATTGAGGCCAAATATATCACATCTTCCATAGCTGCCCGAGAAGCTATATGGCTACGTAAGCTACTTGTGGGATTATTCGGAGAACCAATGAAGCCTAGTATAATTCATTGTGACAATTAGAGTTGTATAAAACTCTCCATGAACCCTGTATTTCATGATAGATCCAAACACATTGAGATCCCTTATCACTATGTGAGAGATATGGTGGATAGGAATGTGGTTCAATCGTAGTATATCAGTACAGGAGACGAGACAACAGACATACTAACCAAACCTCTAGCCAGAGTGAAAGTTGAACACTTCAGAAAAGGTCTTGGTATGATTGAGTTATAATCAGTTTTGTAATAAGTACTAATATATGAGATGTTTAATGTGTAAACTTCTTTTGTTGTGTTATGACTTTATGGGCTCCACCCCCTGTGTACATTTTTAAAAGGTGATGATCTTTTAGATTATGAACACTTGTATTAAACATTATGAGGTGATGATCTTGTAATGTTGATATCATGCTGACTTGATATCACTTTGACTCATGGATGTGCCATGATATGTTATGGTAGACATTATGTGACATAATGTCAGTGCACATACCATAACCTGGATATAAGAGAATTCAACATTCTCAATTATTTTATATCCAAGGTATCGTGTATTATGTGATACTGATATCACATGTTATGTGATATCTATATCACGAGATGATATGATATATTCCTGTGTCACTCATTACGTGATGCATCATGTCACAATCATATGTGATATGATCCTTTGTATTACGAAGTCGTGTAACACATTTTATTATGAGAAATATGATGCTTATTTTTACATAGGTCTCCAGTTATCTTCCCTAGCTAAGAGGGAGTGTTGAAACTTAGTAGCTTCGATAAGATAAATGATTGAATGAGAGACTTCATTTATCTCTCATTCAATCATCTACCTTATCTATATAGCTACAATTTAAATGTAGACCTCATGATTAAATAAATGAACTTGTTATAATCATCTTATATGCATAATCGATCATACTATAATCATATTACTCATGCTGTGATTGTAATAAAATCAGAGCAGACGTATGATAACTATCATAGCTATCATATGATAGCATCGATTGATGCTATCATATGATAACTATAATAATTTTTGATTAAGGTAAAAATAGGTTTTGAAGGGGCCCCGAAACCCTTTACAAATCAAGCTTTAACAGAAAAAGCAACAAGAAACAAAAAGGAACAGGCCAATGAAAAGCCAGTAGAAAACCAAAGAAAACCAGCTAAAGCCCCACAAAGCCAGCAAAACCGGCTAGACCCAAGTAGAAAAACTAATTGATTTTTTTCAGGGCATTTTCTAGGGTGTTGCTAATCCCATGCAGTTCTTTGATGTTATCCCTGAGATTTGGGAGATCCTTAGCAGAAGCAGCCACAACTTTCTTGACACTCACCCTAGTCCTCTTGGCAGCACCACCAACTGGAGTAGCTTCACCACTACTAATCTAGATAGTCTCATCATCCATGTCAAGTTCCACCACTGGCTTAGGAGAGCTGGTATGATCGAAGACCTTAGCAATATCCTCCAAATTTTTAGTGACAACTGACAGAATATTCGAGATAATACCCATCAAAATTTTCATGGTCTCTCTCCCTCCTTCCAGCGATTTAACCTTCTCCTCCATATCCTGCTTCCATTTTATCTGCTCCCTATCGTCATTCTCCTTCTTCTTATCCGTATTTTTCCCCTTTTTTTCCAGGTTCTTCAAGAGTTCATAGGTCCATATGTCATAATCCAGTCTCACCTCGGTAAGTTTTTTGAGGTTATCTAGGAATAACCCGTTGTTTTCCTTGTCCTCGCTTAAACTTTCCTTAGTCATATTCTTCTCAGGTTCCTTGTTCCTTTCTCTCTCAGAATTTGCATCTATTTCCTCGTTATCCTTGTAATCCACATCCTCCATAGGATGGTTGTTGTCCTTGCCAGGGCATTCGCTGTGGATAGGGCTTTCATTGTTAGACTCATTATCACCGCTTTCCTCCTCAATACCCACCTCCTCATCTTTCCAACTATCATCACCATCAGAATCATCCATCTCCATTTCGCTGCCTTCTTTTTCAATTTCCTCTGTTTCCATCCCAGGGGCATTCTTTCTTTTTTTGCTAGAAGACACCTTCTCCTTGCCGGAATCGCCTCCCTCCATCTTTCTCTTCCCCAGGGAGGCAGATAACCTCTTGTTTTCCAGCAGGGCGAGGGTTTTGCAGTGCTCATAGATGAGCAACAAGAGTCCACAATGGAGAACTAGACTAGAGGGATTCTTACTGTGTTTATTGAGGGACTTGGAAAGGGACCTGAAAAGGTGGTAGGGCAGGGATACCTTTTTGTCATGTCTAAAATGGTTTAAAAGAACAAAGTGGTAGGTGTGGGCCCTGGAGAAACGACCCTCAACCATGATATATTCCATTATAGTGTTCAAAAACCAGCCCCAGATTTTCCTGATATTAGCAGCTTCATAGTAACCTCCTATGGCTTTGCCAATTCTGTCCCTCTCTTTGTCCTTCCGCGGGAACATATTAACCGCATTGTTGGAGACTTTAAGGTCTCTAAAAAATTAAGCCCAGTATGGGGCATACCAGTCATAGTAGCTATGAGGCACGCATCCAGCTTGAACTTAACTCCATAGATTTTAAAGGAACCATTACACCAATTTTTAGAAATTTTGGTAACGACGAGATTTACCCTACCTTTATCATAATCTGCAAGCTTCTCCATAAAGCTTGTGAGGGATCCTTTTTCCAATTTCGCCCACACCTTCGGCATCGCTTTCCATGTTGATGGATTATCAGGTTCCTCCCTCCTTAAATCTCCTCCCATCTTCGAATTTGGATTATCAGCTCTGTTCCTCTGTAGACTCAGCACTCCTTTCCTATAGTTACTCAAGATTTTGAACCGGGTGACCCACAAAGCGTGCAATGTATTATAAGAAATGGTTGGGGATTTGCCACTCTGCCAGGTAATAATTACCTTTCCATCAAGGCAAGCATTAATCATATGCTTTGTCATGATTAGGCGGTCCTTCCCTTCCCATATATCTGTCCCTTCTAAGGTGCTCTTTAGTGTTTATGTTGACATCTTCCCCTTGCCAAATAATTTGGGAATCAGAATTAACCCCTAGGTTCACCAGACAATCTGCCACCGTATTTTTTTCTCTAAAGGCATGTTGAATTATAATATCTTTAAAACTAGCAATAATTTCCCTAGCTTGCAAGATAATATTTTCAATTGACCATGATGGCTCCGACTCCCCCTTCAGACACTTAATAATATTAAGTGAGTCTCTTTTGAGCTATAATTTATCATGATTAAGATTCTTGGCTATAATTAAGGTGTTCAGGGCAGCTGAGGCTTCGACAAAATGACTTGTTTGACTCCCCAAAGGACCAGCCACCGCCACTAAGCAACTTCCAGCAAAATTCCCAACAATGCCCCCATATCTAGCTTTACCCAGATTCCCCTTAGAGGCCCCATCAAAGTTAGCCTTAATCCACCCTTGAGGAGGAAAACACCAAAAGAGACCTTCTCTTCCCTTTTCCTTGCTAGAGGTGGTAGTGGAGAGGTTCCACTTGTCTTTGAAGTCATCTTTAGCAACTAGTCCATAATCAATGCCATAGATACATTCAAATATACTCCTGTAAATTTTATCCACCACCATTTTAGGAGTAGCACTTTTATCCCTGAAAATCCTATTGTTGCACTCTTTCCAAATATTCCAGATAATATTCGGAAGAGTAAGTCTCCAAGTCTCCACAATCTTAGAATTAGAATTGGGGTAGTGCCATTGCTGCCAAGTTTCCCCTAGGGATTTTGGGAAAACCAAGCTCAAGTTCCACCTACTTAAGATGATTTTCCATATATCCTGACTAAAGGTACACCGATTAAGAATATGGCATGCAGTCTCTTCTTCCCTGCAACAAAGAGAACACCTATTAGGAAAAACAAAACCTCTCTTTTGAAGGTTGTCCAGGGTTAAAACCTTGTTTTGGATGAAAATCCCCCCAAAAATATTAACTTTAGGAACTAACTTCTTGTTCCAAACTTTAGCCCAAATAGGAATTTCTTCCACAGATTCATTATGGATAGCCACAGTTGAGGAGACAGAGTATTTTCCACCCAAGGTTTCCCTCCATATTGGTCTGTCATCTTTGTTGTCTCTAGGAACTATAGCAGAGAGAGCAATTTGAAGGAACTTAAGCCCCAAACACTGTTGGTTGAAATCAATCCAATTCCCATTTCTCCAATAGTCTCTGACCAGCTCCCCAAACCTGCTTTTGAACCAATCTTTCCATTCATTAATGATTGGAACATCCTCCAAAGGTTTGTCCAATATCCACCTATCTTCCCAAAATCTTGGTCTCCTACCATCCCCAAGGTTCCAAGTTTGTCTAGCAGTAACCCAACTTTTAGCTGATTGAACAACATTCCATATAGTCGAACCTTCAACAATAAAAGAATCATCTAAGAATTCTTCCTTAGAAGGTTTCATATAGAGATATTTGTTATTCCAGATGGAGTTCCATTCTCTTTCCTCCCCTTTCATTCTCCAAATTTGTTTGGCTAATAAAGCCTTATTCATGGAACTAATATTCCTTAAACCCAACCCACTTGAGGCCTTAGGAGAACAGATTTTATTCCAAGCAATTAGGGGAATTCTGTTTTTGACTTCCACCCCCAACCAAAGAAACTTTTTTTGGATTCTTTCAATAGCTTCCGCAAATTTTTTGGGGATTTTGAACAAACTGAGAGCATAGACAGGTAGGTTTTGGAGAGTGGCTTTAAGAAGAGTAACTTTGCCCGCTTGACTAAGGACAACCCCTTTCCAACCAACAAGTTTTGAGTTAAATCTATCTACCAGCTCATTCCATAAAGAATCCTTAGGCTTAATACACAGAGGAAGCCCCAAATAAGAAGAGGGAAGCTTAGAAATATTGCAACCAAGAATTATTTCAATCCTTAGTTGCCTTTGAACAGGGGTGTTAATGAAGAACAAAGAACTTTTATCCCAATTAATTTTTTGCCCCCGAGGTAGATTCATAAGTATTCAACACCTTCTTCATGTTTTTAGCTTCTAAGATGGAAGCTTCCCCCATAGTAATAGAATCATCAACAAACTATTCATGGGAGCAAGTGACATTGGATGAAGATGGTTTTAGACCCTTAAGATTGCCATCTTCAACATTTTTAAGAATAAATCTACCCAAACATTCAACTAAAATGGTAAACAGGATAGGGGAAATGGGGTCCCCCTGTCTAAGTCCTCTAGAACTTTTGAAGAAACTAGACGGGGAACCATTGACAATAATAGCAGAAGAGGAGGTTTCCATAAGTTGAGAGCAAAGCTGAATAACTTTTTCACCAAAACCAAACGCTTTCATGATCCTTAGGAGAAACTGCTAGTTCACTATATCAAAAGCTTTAGCCATGTCTAACTTCAGGAAGAAACCTTGTTTATTTGCCACTTTCAAGGAGTGGATATTTTCATGAACAGATATGATGGAATCCAGAATCTGTCTACCGGGGACAAAGCCATTCTGCTGGATAGAGATAATTCTTGGAAGAACTTCCAGCAACCTGGAGGTCAGAACCTTGGATAAAATCTTGTACACAAAGTTGCACAGACTAATGGGTCTAAACTTATTGAGAGAGTCAGCACCTGGGATCTTCAGAATAAGGACAATGAAGGTAGCATTCAGTTCCTTTAGGAGCCTTCTAGAGCCAAAGAATTCTTTAACACCTTTGCAGATGTCTGTCTCCATGATGTGCCAAAATTTTTGGAAGAAAAACATAGGAAAACCATCTGGTCCAAGGGATTTATCTCCCTGAAAAGAAAACACTACCTTTTTTATTTCCTGGTTTGAGGGAATACGAGATAAAAAGTTATTATCATTAACAGTCAGGGTAGAAGGAATAGCTTGCAAGAGGATGTTTTGATTACTGATATCCAGGTTATCCACTTCTCCCAACAGGGTGCCGAAATACTCCATAGCTTCCTTTCTAATACCATTATCCTCCATTAAGATCCCTTTATTATAGGATAATCTGGAAATCCTGTTAGCTCCCTTATGCTTAAGAGCAGTTAAGTGAAAGAACCAGGTATTTTTATCACCTTCCTTCAAGAATAAGGCTCTAGATCTTTGTCTCCAGAACATCTCTTCATTAGAAATAATGGTGTGGTATTTAGACAAAAGAACATTTTCCACCACCCTGAGTTCTTCAGACAACCCAATCTCTTGAATTCTATCCTGAACATCTTTAATTTCAGTTTTGATTTGAATTTTACTCTTGAAAATGTCCCCAAAAATCTCTTTGTTCTAGATTTTGATTTTGGCTTTTAAAATGTTGAGCTTTTTAGCTATTCTAAAGAGAGTCGTACCCTCAACCTCAGAATTCCACCACTCAGCGATACAAGCTTCCAAGGAGGGGTGGGATAGCCACACTTTTTCAAATCTGAAAAGGGAAGTTTCTTTTAGCCGAAAAAGAGTTAGCAGTAAAAGAGATAGGATAATGGTCTGACCCAATTTTGATAACATAAGTAAGGGATCAACTATACTTGGTTAACCACTCAAGAGAAATTAAGGTTCTATCTAACTTTACTTGGATCAAGTCAGCTCCGGTTCTTCTGTTAGTCCATGTGTAGTTAATGCCCTGAAGATCCACATTCATAAGAGCTTAACCATTGATGAACTCCATAAGGTCTTATTTCCCATCAAGCTGCAAGGGGAGACCTCTCATTTTCTCTTCCTCTTTTAGCAGAGTGTTGAAATCTCCCATTATAATCCAACTTTGATCAGCAAACTTAAGTCTATCATCGGCAAGGCTTCTCAAATATTTAACTCTCTTGGTTTTGGTGTTAGGCGCGTAGACAGTAGTTAACACCCACACAAAGTTATCCTTAATATGCTCAAGCTGCACTGAGTTCCTATTGAGAGCAAAGATAATTTCCTTACCTTTGATGGTTTTTTGATTCCAAAAAATCGCAGTTCCTCCAGAAGCTCCCTCCGAGCTAGATCCTATGACACCATTATTCTTAAAAATTCTAATCTTTTCCACTTTTTCCTTGGACATCTTGGTTTCCTGAATGAGGACCACATCCGGTTTATGATCTCTTATGATATTTCGTAACACATCGTGCTTATGAGGGGCATTCAACCCTATGATATTCCAGGATATTATTTTCATACTTTAACTGGGGATAGGGCTGACTCGATGGAACACTGTGTTCCATCAGCACGGTTCTTCCAACTTTCCTGTTCCCTTTGATGTTTTAGAGATGGGCTTCCCTGCTTTTTGTTCTGGCTTCCAACATCTACCTTTTTCTTATTCCGGCTTCTAGTTGAAATCCCTCCATTGAGATCCTCCTTATTCATTTTTCCTTCTTTCGAGCCGAGAATTCAGAGATTCCCTTCCAGGATATCCACAACCATTCTATGAGATGGGGTTTTACATAGAGAAGGCTTTGGGCTGCCATTAGTTAAAAGCAATAAAGGCTCACTATCAGAAGAGTTACACTCTTGAGCTTCATTATAGTTTTTCTCTACTGATTTTGAGAGAGAAGAAACAAGGACAACTTCATTGGGGCTTGCCTCTTCCTTCTTCTGACTGATGGATCCAACCTCTTGGACCTCTGGGTTGTATTTGTTGTTCAACTCTGTACCTTGCTCCCCTTCTTTAGAACTCTCTATTTGGTTATTAGAGCAGACACAATCTTGTTTTTCATTATTATTGTTCTCATCCTTCTTGACTTCATTTACTAGTTCTGTTACATCCTTATTTTGATCAGACTCAGTAGACGAGTCTCCTTTTTTATCAATCGTTTGCCAGGTCTTTTTATACTTGACATTGCTATCAGTCTTGCTTTCCTTACTCTTCTTAAGCAGACAAGATTTTGCCCAATGCCCCGATTTCTTGCAATGGAAATAGGCAAATGGAAGTGATTCATATTCAATGGCTTGGGTCCATTTTCCTAGTTTAGAAATGATATCTATAGATTGGGGCATATCAGTCATTTGATTTACATTTATACAGATGCGAGCAAAGACCAACCTTGATTTAGCTGTTGTCATCGGATCAATCAAAAGAAGTTCTCCAAAAGAGTTTGCAATACCCTTGAAGACTTCCTCATTCCAGAATTCCAGCGGGAGACTCGAGAGGTGAGTCTAGACTGGCGCAGAAACAAAGAAGGAATCATCAAGGGCGAGATTCGAGACCCATTTCTAAAGAGCCAAAGTTGACTTGCCAAACATCCATGGGCCTTCACATAGAGCCTTATTCATATCTTCTTCAGAGTTAAAAGAAAAGGAAAAAAACCCCCTAGGCAATGCTACCACATCCACTTGACTTTAAAGTCCATTTCCTCCTTATGAAATTCCTAACAACATCAATGTTAGGCCTAAAGCCAGAAAATCATCCCACTAAGGTCATGGTTAAACTTGCAATAGTCAGATCTAGTAGTTTATCTGGAATAGAAATAGCAACCAACCCTGAAACTGGATCTGAGATATTTGCAACTTCTGGGAGCCCAGATTTAGCCAGCGGCTTCACTCCAAAGAGCGAAGACCATTTTTTACCTTTACCTCTGTCATGTGGGACCCCAGTTGTAGAATCTTTGTCCTCCCTTGATTTGACTGATTCCTTGTCCTCTTCTGACCTTTGGGATGCCTATCCTCTTGCCTGGTTTCCAGATCTGACCCCTAAAAAACTGCTTTCCCCAGGAAATCAGCCTTCCCCAGAAAGTCCACCATTCCCAATTTTGAAATCTGGAATTCCTGCTCCTTTTCTATCATCTTAATCTCACATTATATCGATCAGTTATCTGATGATTATATTATTTGATATAACCCGATTGTTTATCGAGTGATTATATTACTTGATGTGACCTGATTGTTAATCGGTTAATTATACTATTTGACGTGACCCATTTGGTAATCAGTTTATTCTGTTAAATGACGTGAACCAATAGTTATCGGTATAACACTCAAATGAAGCGGTGCCTATGCACCGATCAAGACATATCTTGATCGGGCATGTCAAAAGACATGTCCGATCAAGGCATGCCTTGATCAGTGGGCATTTCCTATAAATATATATGTCAATGAAATGCTGTAGGTGCATAGAAATAATTAGTGTTATCTTCAACAACCCGTGACATAAGAAGCAACATAAAATATCAGTAAAAGAATAACAATATTATACAACTTCAGACTTGAACATAAATTTAAATATCATTTACATAAATCTTTTGGAATTAAACATGAGCTTACCATTCCTTATACACCACAACAAAATGGTGTGGTGGAACAGAAGCATAGGACCATTGTGGAAATGGCAAGATGCTTATTGCATGCAAAAAATATGGATTACAAGTTTTGGGCTGAAGCTATAACTTGAACACCTACCAAAGCCTTAAAGGATAAAACTCCTGAAGAAGCTTGGTCTGGTAGAAAGCCCAATTTGCAGAATTTAAGAATTTTTGGTTCCACGTCTTATGTTCACAAACCTAAGGAGAAAAGACAAAAATTAGATGCTAAATCTTCTCCTTTTATTTTTGTTGATTATGATGAAAATACTAAAGGTTATAGAATTTACAATCCTATTACTAACAAGGTAAAAGTTGCAAGAGATGTTTGTGTTGCAGAAAAAGGCATTCATGATTGTTCTAAAGTGGAGGATGATGAACTTTCTCAAAGCAAAGTTGTGCTTGTGGAGGACCAACCTCCTTCTCTTAACCCTACTCCTAATGCATCTCTTTCTATTCCTTCTAGTGATAGTGATGATGATAATAATAACTCTACTCCTCATGACTCTTCTTCTAGTGATGAATACATTACTTCTAAAAGAAGACCTAAATGGTTTAAATCTTTAATTCAAGATAGTGATGAATGCTTAGCTAGAATGGATAGACTTCAAGCTAGAAGAGTTAATTATTTTAATTATGCTTTAATGTCTACTATTATGAATTCTAATGATCCTTAAACATTTGATCAAGATAAAAATCAACCACATTGGCAAAAAGAAATGAAGGAAGAATATGATACTTTAATTTCTAACCAAACTTGGGATTTAGTTCCCTTGCCTCATGGTAAAAATCTTGTTTCCTGTAAGTGGTTATATAAAATTAAATTGAATGCAAATAATGAAGTTACTAAGTTTAAAACTAGATTAGTTTCTAGAGGTTTTCTCAAATTGAAGGCTTAGATTATACTGAAACTTTTGCTCCCATTGCTAAAATGCCTACTATTAAACTTGTTCTTGCTTTAGCTTCTAGATTAAATTGGCCTATTCACCAAATGGATGTTAAAAGTGCTTTCCTTAATGGTGATTTACATGAGGAAATTTATATTTCTCAACCTCCTAGTTTTTGTTAAGGAAGGGAATGAACATTTAGTATGCAAGTCAAAGAAATTAATTTATGGTTTGAAGCAATCTCATAGGGAATGATATTCTAAGATTAATGCATTCTTTCTTTCTCAAGGTTTCATTAGAAGTAAAAATGATCCAAATTTGTATATTAAACATAGTGAAGATGACATTGTGATTATTATTTTATATGTAGATGATTTAATTCTAACTTCAAGTTCCAATAATTTGATTTCTGAAATTAAGTTTCAACTCAATCAAAAATTTCAAATGATTGATTTAGGACTTTTACATTATTTTTTGGGAATGCAAATTTGGCAAACAAGTAATGGATTTTTTTCTATCTCAAAGTAAATATGCTCAAGATCTTTTAGACAAGTTTAAAATGAATGATGCTAACCATGTTTCAATTCCTATTGAATTAGACACTAAGTTAATGCTTGATATGAAAACTCCACTTGTTGATCCTACTTTGTATAGACAATTAGTTGGAAGTTTGAATTATTTAACTCTTACTAGGCTAGATATCGCTTATAGTGTTGGTTTGGTTTCAAGATTCATGTCTAAACCTCAAGAAACACACTTTAATGTTGGTAAGAGAATTTTAAGATATATTAAAGGAACTATTAATCTAGGTTTGTTTTATGATGCAAATTCTGATTTTACTTTAAAAGGTTTTACTGATTCCTATCTAGGTGGAGATCCCAATGATGGGAAATCTACTTGTGGTTATTGTTTTTTTGTTGGTCCAGGAGCAATTTCTTGGAATAGTAAAAAGCAACAATCTACCTCTCTTGGATCCACTGAAGCTGAGTACAAAGGATGCACTAATGCTTCCAAAGAACCCTTGTGGCTTAGAAGACTACTTGAATATTTGGGTCTACCTCAACACGAACCAACTCCATTGTATTGTGACAACCAAAGTGCCATTGTCTTGGCTAAAAATTCAGTTTTCCATGCAAGGACAAAACACATTTCTCTCCAACACCACTTTCTTAGAGAACAAATTGAAGACAAGAAAGTTTCACTCCTTTATTGTAAGGGTGAAGACCAAGTTGTAGATATTTTGACCAAGCCACTTTGTAAAGAGAAGTTCCAATTTCATTGTAAAAATCTTGGTTTGCAACCCATTGAAGAGTTTGATGTAAATTCCCCAAGTAAAGCTTAAGGGGGGGTGTTAGAATATTCAATCTTTACTTGGCTTAGGTTTATTTGTATTTAGTGTAGGATATTCCTTTGGAATCCCTACATGTAATTTGTCCTCTAGTACATGTGTGAGGACAAGTCATTTAAAAAATTTTCCTTTATTAAGGAATATTGGATTTCCTCCTTAAGAGGATGTGGAAGTCATCACTGCCTAGCACCATCTTTGTAAAGCCTGGAATATTGGTTGAGCTAGCTGTTGTAAATTTTGATACTCAAGATGGTCTAATCAATGATGTTGATGACATATTCCAATTGCACACAACCAAACAAGAAGACATTGTTTGGATTCAATTCAATGATCTTTCGATTGGAAAGTTGTGTCCGTAAAAAATGCAAACTCTATACACAAATTGGATTTTGCCTTCATGAACACCAACAATGAAGATTTCTAGAAGAATCAAAATAGCTACAAAAATAGCGACTCAAACACAATTCCCTTTCCAACTAGCATGTGCAAGAACAATCCATAGAGCATGGGGTTTAACAATGGACAACCTTGCTTTTGACCCTTCTAAAGTCTATCAACATGGTTTTGCTTACACAACTTTATCATGCGTAAGAAACATTGAATCATTGTGCTTAATTAACAAACTGGAACACCAAAATTTCAAAGTATCACAAAAAGTAGACAACGAGATGCAATGCCTTCAAACATTAGCACAATGGAAACTACAATACAACCTTTCTTCTATACCATCAAACCATTTTACTATATGCTTTTTGAATACACATAGATTTATATTGCATCCACATGAAATAACCCATGACCATGACTTTCTTGGTACAAGCATACTTTGTTTGCAAGAAACAAGACACAAGACATTTGACCATATTAACTTGCTACAGGAAAAAATCAATTTCTATCCTTCACTAGCTATACATGGCCTATTAACATTTTGCACAAAAACACTCATAGTGCAATATTAACACTTTTGCAATAAAGCATTTAGAATCAATAACATTTGACATATTGCACCTTGGCATTTCTTTACATATCTCTAATCTGTATTTTACACTAGTTGCACCAATTTATGAGCTATTAAATCTTATACAAAACATTGTCAAGTGATAGCCACCAAATTGCAAATTGATTATAGCTAGGGACTTCAACATTGACATACTAATTTCGACAAAAGCAAGAACAACACTCTTTGAATTTATGGAACAACACAAACTCTCATCCATTATTGACAAACCAACAACACATGCAAGTAGTTAGTTGGATCAATTTTTGATAAGGAATATCGATATTGCTCTAGTCAAGTTCACTATACTAGATACATATTAGACGGACCACTTTGCAATAGCTCTATAGCTCCAACTATAGTCTACACAATTGCAAAACAGGTACAAAGTGTATCAGTTTACAAACTCAATTTTAGTATAACATGTATTTCATCTATAAGTTCATTTTCCATTATGCATTTTGTACACTTGCAATAACACTTGTATGTACAGGTGCTTAACTTGGAGACAACTATCACAATACATTTTGCATTTTATTATTGATTATTGGACCTCGTCAAAGATATTGCCTTCTACGCAGGTGAGTATAGATATAGAGTTCCATATCTATTTTTAAAAAATTCTCTTTCAACCACTAATAAAAACATATATACTTGCATACTTGGTGCCAGTTGCTTATATTCCCTTAAAAAACACATTGTTGTTGAATAAGTTCTTCTATTTTTCTAGGCACACAACAACTGCATACTACTCCACAAATTCACAATCATTCATTAACTTCCTGGACAAGATTAATGTCTTCCTGACCAATTGCTTGAAGGTATTGTCTCTGACATAAAATTTTCAGCAAATTTTGCTTTTTTTTAGTTTTCAAAACATAAATTTAAGCTATGTTTTAGCAAAAAACATAGTGCCTAGGAAAAATATAGTATCTATTTATTTAAACTTTCCCTCTTTGAATTTCTATAATAATAGGTCCAGTACAAAAATCAAACAACAACTACTATCTCCCGTGCACAAGCTTCAAATTTGTTTCAGGTAAACTCTATCTCAAACTCGGAATCAATAATACTTTGTTATGTTCTCAATTTCCAAAACAAGCATTGCTTTGAATCCAAATTGAGGATTTGTTGACATCATTAAAAATAATTATTCTAGAATATATATGTGTTACAATTTTTGTCCTCAACATTTAAAATCATATACAATGGTCCATTAATTTTACATTTCACTTTCTTTGCTTCTATTTTATCATAACATTCTTTTTAAAAAAGTTTCAACATTTTGTTCCAAAAAATAGTCATTGCAAAGCCCACAATGGAAGACATAATATCTAAACACATCTTCCTATCCAAAAAATGCATAGATCATGACAATTTGTATTGTGATTACACACTTCTTCTCAAATTATCTTTGTCTTTATTCACAACAAAACACGCTTATGTCTCTTACCATATCTTTTCAATTTTAAAATTATACCATGTCATCCACTCTTTTGCAGATCACAAACAAATTCCTCTCATCATGACAACCTCACCGACAATGCAATCTATTCAAATGACAACTAGGACCAAATGAGACAAGTTCTTTCTCATACACCTATGAAATACATCACTTGCTTCTATTGTTGTTTTTATTAGTACTATTCTTCTATGCAGTTTCTAATTTTATCAAGCCATATTTCACCATCAATCTATAGACTAAAATAGTTCACTTTATTGAGGCCAATGTTGGAAACACCTCATTCATCAAGCATAATTGAAATCTGTACAACACAATCTGCCACTAATTTTGAAGGTGATGTACGTGTCAACTATGGCCTTGCTTGCAATAACAACTTGAGTAGCGAGCCAAAAACACCAATCATACATGTTGATCTCATTAATATCACATGCAAATGACTATAACAACAAATATCAACAACAAATTAATTAATGGATTCTTGCCTGATTTGTTTCCCGGTGCAAGTGTCAAGTTAACAAAATTCACAATAAAGAAAAATTCATAGTATGAAATAGGACATGTTGATTATTGTCTTCAGCTAACTCCTAAAACAATGATTGAAAAAATTGAAAAAGTCTACAAGCACCAAAGGCTAACACCAGATACAACTATTTCCTAGTTGATACACTCACCAAATAGTTATTCAATTGAAACACTTGGCGTCCATGTAGCAGCTCATGTTCAAGACCCAACACAATTCTAGCTACTTGTTAAAGATGGAGAATTGCCACATGATACAACTACTGTAAGTTATTCTCTATTAACATAAACCCAAGTAACATGCATACCACATTGTACAATTATTTGCCGATACAAACTAACATATTTCTTTCTTTTGCAGCTAATAGTATTGCACATCCATACCAATCCCTATGCCGCCTTGCAGACACTACTTACTTTAACAAGAACACCCTTTCTCCTACTTAAATATGTTGTATGTAGTGGCACAAAAGGTACAACTACCATTAGATCAACTTTGTACACTTTCATTGATTACCTCAATAATGAATACACAAAAATGTGTTTTTAGTCCCTTGCTTCATCCAACATTCAGGTAACCAAAAAATACACTTAATACTAAAAACACTATAACAATTGCCATTGACTAAATTCAAAAACCTTTAAAAACAGCTACTAAGATCTTTGTTTCAATCATAGGTTGCTGGAATGTTGAAACCAAAGAATGTGCACCTCTCGCCATTTCAGCCACTTTGTGACTTGTGCCACCACACAATTTTGTTAGCTAATGCTTCAAACATCAACATAGTTCACTGCACCACTTGCATCACAACCACAAATTTTACATAGAAACCCTTCTTGCAATACACAATTGAAACTGTAGATGGAATTGTTGATTGTACCTTGCACACCAAACTCTTGCAAGCCTTGCACAAATACCATTTGCGAACTATGAAAAAGGACATGTCAATAGTTGTCTATCTACCGTGGAAGTTTGAAATACAAGGATATTTCACACTTTCCATGGTTGCAAAAGAAACCACTAATGTAATTTTCTCAATACCACTCCTTTCCATTGCTACAATTTAACCACATCAATATTCACTATAGATTTGTTTTACTCCACTTATCATATCATATTTTGAGCATTTTTCTTTCAGTTTTCTTATGTTTTCCACAAAAACATTTGAAATTGTTTTTATTTGAAAAAACATAACACTCTTGCTTGTTGATCATAAATATGTAGGTCATAGCTGCTAAAAACATATATGATCATGACTGAAGTAGGAAGTGTACCTCAATTTTGGTTTCTCTATTCTACATAAGAAAATTTTGTTGCTATCTTTGTATGGAGTTTCTATTATACATTTAGTCACCTTAAAATTGTTTATTTTTGTAGCTTATTTTATGCCTCTCCAAATATTACCGTGATTCTCCTTCTACTTCATTCTGGATTGCATATGAGACCTTACAATGATACTTTCAGACGTATAATGTTTAAACTAATATTTAGTTTTGGTCAATATAAAACATGAATAGATCCACGCTACAACCCTTGAACAGATTTCATTTGTTTAGTTTTTGTAAACATAATTATCAAAAATATTTGACATAGCAATTGCTTATGCAATAACGTTGTAGCAAACTAGAACTTTATGATTTAGAATGATAATATCTTATATCCATAGTCTTTATAATCTACGTAAAAACATCATATCATAAACTATATATATATATATATATATATATATATATATATATATATATATATTACCAGTCTTTATTCATGCATAATTTTTTTCATAAAATTCTATATATATGTATGTACGTATGTACGTACACACACACATATACATACACACACACATATACATACATACATACATATATACATACATGTATATATACATGTATGTATGTATATATACATACACACACACATATATATACATATATATACATATACATATATATACATATACATTTATATATATACATACATATATATGTATATATGTATGTATGTATGTATGTATGTATGTATGTATGTATGTATGTGTATGTGTATGTATATGTGTATGTGTATGTGTATGTGTATGTGTATGTGTCTGTGTATGTGTATGTGTATGTGTATGTGTATGTGTATGTCTATATATATATATATATATATAAAGATTGGTTATATCATACAAACCATTACCCTTCTTGTTAATTATAAAGATTGTGCAATCATGTAGCAGTAAAAAATTAGTTTTGTTGCAAAAGTTATGAATTTGATTTATAACATTGGGTAATATCTATCTGCATTACCACAACCCTTATTGTTTATGGCTAGAATATAATGATTTGAACTGGTTTGAAGGATGTTGGTTCTGTTCTTTTATTTAATTTATTGCTGCTTTACAACATCTACTACTAAAATGTTATCAATGTCCTTTGAAATGGTCTCAGAACCTGCTATCAACATTCTTCTGATGAATCTATGTACCGCTATACAAAGCTATTAAGCTTTGTGTGACTGCCTGGAAAAACAATGAAGATAGAGAATTTATCATGGGTAATTTTGATTCTTTTTTTCTTGCCCCTGAGTTGATTTATAGCAATTTGATCTCCCTAGATTACAACCATTTTATTTTTTGTCAGTATAATGTTTAGGATAATGCCATCTAACCGGCCATTTCCACCCAATTTTGAAGCTAAATATCATCAAAGGTGGCAAAGGGATAGTAACCTAAAAACTGATTATTGTATCATGCTTCTAATTGTAGACACTTAAGGTAAAATCTACAAGATAGATGTCAATGTGAGAAGTGTCATTTAACATGAATCATTTCCCGCTCATTGCTAATTTATCCACAAACATAGCCATGAAATATCAGATATAGTTGCGGTGAATATATTGATATAGATTTCTTTCTTTTTCATTTACAATAATAAATCTAGCATCTACTTGTGTGGTCATTTTATTAATGAGTTGCTTCTTATTCCACCTTTCTCATGTTTTCTTAATAAATTTATTTATATAATAAAGATTGGATTTTTTCTTTCTAGGTAGATGGGTAACATGAGAAAGCAAAAAGGATTCCATTTTACACAATCCTTCTACCATGATCAAACATGAGAAAGGCTTCCATTTTTTAAACTAGGTAGATTGTTCAAATGGAGGAGAATAATTTAGATGTAAAGTGGAACCTGGTTAATGTTTATGCTCCTAAAACTAGAAATGGTAGAACTTCTCTTTGGGTGGATATGTTAGATTGGATTAGAAACAACAACATGGAATAGTGGATGATAGGAGGAGATTTCAACTCCCCCCTATGTCCCTTAGAAAAGCAAGGAGGCCTTGGGGTTTACTTTGAAAGTATGATAGATCTTGCCGACTTCATTTCTATTTTAGGTCTTATTGACATTGATCTTAAAGAGGCTAGGTTTAATTGGAGTAATAGAAGACAAGGAGAGAATCTTATTCAAGTCAAATTGGATAGGTTCTTGATTAGCAATAATTGGGATATCCTTAGCTTTCCCTTACTACTTTATCTATAATTGCCTCTGACGACAATGCAATTCTTCTGAATTGGGATCAAAATTTACCCATTGTCCCCTTCCCTTTTAGATATGAGGTTATGTGGTCCTCTCACCTTGACTTTAATTCTCTAGTTAAAGAATGGTGGATCACTCCCCTTAATGATACATCGATGCTTATTGTTTCTCAAAAATTGAAAAAAGTTAAAGAAATGGTGAAAGGGTGGAACAAAAAAAGAAAAAAACTCTTGCTCTGGGGTTAAAAGAAATCTAGGAGAGAATGGTGTAGGGCCATCTTGATGGGGGATTGCATGACAAAGAAAGAGAGTTGAGAGATAAATGGTTCAAGATCTCAAAAGAAGAAGTTTTCTGGAAACAAAAATCAAGGATCCAATGGATGAAGGAGGGAGATAAAAATACCAATTTCTTCCATCAGTCTACAATGAAACATAGATCAAGAAATAAAATCAGGCAATTGATTGAGGACAATGGGTCCATTCTCATGAAGAGGGAGGATATTGAAGCTGAGGCAGTTTCTTTCTTCTCCCAACCCCAACATATATTGGACAAAAATAAGATAGATAAAGCCTTGGAAGTTATACCTGAACTTATCTCTAATAATGATTTGAAAGACATGCTTAGACCGGTTTATATGGAATAAGTGAAAAAGGTTAATTTCTCCTTTGATTCTTATAGGGCACTGGGACCTGATGGATTCCCCCTGGCCTTCTTTCAGGACCATTAGAATTTAGTTGCAAAGGACATTTTTTAGAATGGCTAAAGACTTTTTTAGATCAGGCAAAATTCTAAAAGAAATAAATTCGACTTTTATTACTTTGATTCCTAAAAAGATTGATTCCATTTCCATGCAAGATTTCTGACCGATTATTCTGTGTAATATTGTTTATAAAATCTTATCTAAATTGGTGGCCTTTAGAATCAAACCTTATTTGGATAAACTGGTGTCTAAAAACCAAAAAGGTTTTGTTCAAGGAAGACATATTTTGCATGTTGTTATCACTACTCACGAGTTGATCCACTTAATACAATCCATAAAAAAATAGGGTATGGTTTTTAAAATTGATATTTCCAAAGATTATGATAGATTTTCTTGGGTGTTCTTGTCTGAAGTGCTTAAAAAGTTTGGTTTCAAGGGTAAAATTTTAAAATTCTTAGAGGCTTGTTTTATGACCCCAACCTTCTTTGTCCTGGAGAATGGATCCCCTAAAGGTTTTTTCTCATTTGGTAGGGGCTTAAGACTGGGTGACCCCTTATCCCCTTATTTATTCTTGTTGCTGAAGTTCTTGGTAGGAATTGTAAAAGAATGTGTGATAATGGCCTCATCAAAGGAATTAAAGCGACCTCATCTTTGTCTACGGAATCCCATCAACAATTTGTTGATGATACTATTTTCTTTGGGGTTTCTTCCATCATTGAAGCTAAATATTGGAAACAATTAATTAATGATTATGTTAATGTTTTAGGACAATGCATCAATTACCACAAGAGCAAAATGTATTTCTTCAATACAAAAATAAGACTTGCCCATAAGATTATGGATATAATTGGATGTCAAATGGAAAACCTACCGGCCTCTTATCTAGGGCTCCCTCTTTTTGTTAAGAATCCTAAGAGAACCTTTTGGAATGGAATCATTGAAAGGTTTCATAAGAAACTAGTTGGATGGAAAGGGGTTAGCCAAGCTGGAAAAATTCAACTACTAAAGGCCTCTTTGCAAAACATCCCAGTGTACTATTTCTTTGGATAGGAGTGGAGGATAAAGAAAAAATATCCCTTGTTAGTTGGGAAATTGTGTGTCTGCCCAAGAATAAAGGTGGCCTTGGGATAAAAAAGCTTAATCTCTTTAATAAGGCCCTCCTATCTAAGATTGGTTGGTACTTTTTGGAAGGATCAAAAAGATTGGGTGGAAATAATGAAAGCCAAGTATCTTGTTAGAAATCCCCCTCACACTCTTATGTATGCTAATGATCTTCCCAAGGGATTAATAATATGAAATAATCTGTTAAAATGTAGAGACTTGCTAAGAAAAGGTATAGGGAAAGTGGTGGGCAATGAAAAAGACACTCTTTTTTGGATTGATGTCTGGGTGGGGAACAATACTCTCACCTCAATGAGAAATATGGAGGAATTTAAAAATTGTTGCATTAAATCTTTGGGTGAAAAGATAAACAATTATGTGGTTTGGAACAATGGTACCCCTTTGTGGATCAATCTAAAACAATAACTATCTACTAATGTTAGGTGGCGACCTGATTGGGAAAATAAAATTTAAGACTTATATTCTATGTTGGGAGCTTGCCCTAGGATTGATATTAATTTGTCAAGATGAAGTGGTGTGGAGACCCTCTTTGACTGATGCCTTTTTGGTTAGTTGTACTTATTCTTTGCTTGACTCTACCCCTCCTTGCCAGGCCCCTTTTGGCTAGAAAGAGATTTGGATGCCCGAACTGATACTAAAGATTAATTGTTTCTGGTGGATAGCAACTCACAACAGAATCCTTAAGTTGGACAATCTCAACAAGAAGGGCTTCCAAATTTGTAATAGATTCTCTCTATGTTATAAGGAATATGAAAATATCAATCACTTATTCTTTCAGTGCTCATTTGCTCACGAAGTTTGGTCCATGATTATGCCTCTTACTTTGGTTGATTGGGTCTTTCTTGCTAATCTGGTTGAATTCATTAAAACATGGAAAAATTGTCCTTTCAAACATGAAGTTATAAGGGAATTATGGAAGAAAATCCCCCCAATGGTCACTTGGAGCCTATGGAAAGAAAGAAAAAAACATAATTTTTTAGGGATTCTTCCAAAATGAGTAAGGAGGTCTTTCTATCTATAAAGCATCACATGTCTAAAAACATCATTGCTGCCTCTTTTGGAGACTTAAAAAACATGCCAAATCTCCAAGAAGTGAGAATTCAATAGTTATGGGGAATAACTCTGAAGCTAACCAATATCAATTAGACTAAAAAGACTAATAGATCAAATACCACATGGTGCCCCCCTGAGGAAGGTTGGATAAAATGCAACTTTAATGGGTGCTCTAAAGGAAACCCAGGTGAAGCAAGTGTAGGAGCTATTCTTAGAGATCACAAAGGAAGACTCATTGAAGGCTCAACTAAGAATTTAAGAATCAAATCGAATAATTTTGTAGAAGCCTTGGTTGCTTGGAAGGGGATAGTGATGGCCAAGGACCTGGGATTTAGCAAGGTGATAATTGAAGGAGACTCAAATTGATAATTGACATTCTTAAGGAAGAAGCTATAGGCCCATGGGAGATAAGAACCATAATAAGGGAATATTTACATACAATTAAGAGATTCAATCAAGAAAAAATCCAACACATTTATCATGAAGGAAACAAGGTTGTTGATCTTATTGCAAATGAAGGGCTAAAGAACCAAGAGTGGAGCTATTGGAAAAGTGACTCAGTCTTGCCTAACATCCACAAAGAAATTTCAAATGAACAAGTATAATAGTAGTTTTTCAAATTTAAATTTGAGTAGAAAATATGAGGTGGAATTTGACTCAGGTTAAGGTCAGGTTAGATTCGAATGAGGAATCCATGTGGTGTTGGTATGTGTTTTATGGTTATACGAACCCAGTTTCTTCTATGGTTGTCTGGTAGTTTTTTGTAGGGTTCCAGTGTGGCGGTGTTGCACTGATTTTTCTATTCTCGTTTTCTACTTCCTTTTTCTATTTCTTTTGTTGTAAGGGTCAAGACCCCCTCCCTGCTTATCTTATCAAAAACATTCCCACTATTTTATTATGCAGATTAATTATCAAACTAGTGGTTTTATACTTAGCGTGGTCATGATGCCAAACCTACAAGGTACAAAAGTTGAATAGTATGTATATTTTAAAAGGTCCCTAGTTTCCAAAAGGAAGGTCTATACATCAAATCACCATGCTAACTAGGATTCGACTAGTCCATATAATGTAATGTTAAAAATTTCTTGTATTTCCATAATGAAGGTCTCATATTATTCTTTCTTTTTCAAATAATCTATATTTAGCATGCTTTTGATCTCCTCTTCAAATGAGGTTATCTGGGATGAGTTAGCTACACATATGTTCAAAGCTTATTTTGAGTTACCAAACTGCCTTAGCTACTCATTGTGAATCTTGATGATTTTGGTGTTTTGGTTCATCAATGATTATACTTTTTGTTGGATGTCTTATGAGCATGTTTCATCATTGGTCATATTTTCATTTTTAATCATGATTTTTCATGCCACATTTATGAGAATCAATTGGTCTCTTCGAACATTATATTCTAATTGGGGATTGAACCACAAATAGAATCATTCTGAATAGAACAATAGCTTGCCAATAGACAATCTCATCAACAATGTTGGACAATTACAACTTCAATTTTACTTGGTCCATGTTATGTTATAATCTTTACCAAAATGTAGCTTAACACCAATTTCAAATCTCCTTTAATAGTTCATAACACTACAGATCAACATTTCCTATTTCCTACTTCTTTTTTTTTGTAATTGGCAGGGACTCCAGCTCTAACAAAGCTCTTGTTATTTATTGGAGTGATTAGTGTATAAGTGTGATAATTAATTTTAGTTCTTTTAAAAAAATTAAAATTATTCTTTATTTTATGTTTATACATTCATCATTTACGATTATATTTATAGTAATTTAATTAATAGTTCAAATTAATAATTATTAGAAATGATTCTTGTAATTTCAACATTAAAATTCAAATTTGGGTTTGAGTAGACCATTTTTTAAGTAAATGTTGTGTATTTACTTGACGTCTCACATATTCCATTTGCACTCAGTAGAGTTGTATTTAAGGATTGATCCTAATTCATTTGAAATAATCTAAATTGAAGTGGATCTAGAGACTTTCATTCCCACTTGCATCACAATTTAGGAAGTATTAGAGAGCATCAATATTGTATCATCTACTTGCATTAGTATCTTGGTATTTCAACATGATTTCTTATTATTTTTACCATTGCTAAGAGTCATTATATTGGTATCTAGGGGTTTGACCAAAGGATAACAAATCCTCACTTAACAAAATTCCCATAAGTGTTCTTAAACACCGTCAATTAGTGATTACAAATTGTAAACATTGCAAAAAAATCATAGAAATAAAAAAACAACAAAGCTAAGATTTTCGCAAAAGGTTGAAATACACACATGTGCATAGATCACTTTCATAGTATGAAAATTAATTTTAAATAGGTAGACAAATACTTTTAGATCCGAAGCATTTGTTTGATAAGACTTAATCTTTTCAAACATTGACAAATCAATTCTTGACATCTTGCATTGTATATTTCATTATTTAGATTTTCAACTAAGTCCTATTATTTACTTAATTAAATTATATGCATTTAGTCCAAATAATTTTAATTTGAACTCATATATCTAGGAAAAACATTATATTGATTGATGTTTGTCCAATATATTAACTTAGATATTTTTAAAGTCTATTTATTTCTCCTTTTCACTTTGATGAACTCATCCACTCCTACACCCCCTTATGGTTTTTACTTTTAATTCTATTCTTTAGATCTGAGACTTATTTTTTAAAGATTATTTCAGCCCCTTTATCCTTTGTTTAAAACTTTTTATCTTTAGGGTAAGTGGTGTGTTGTAATTATGGAAAAGTCTCATTTTTACTTTAATTGATTTGAGCACAACCCCACACTCTATCTATGTGCTCAACTTCACAACCTCATGTGTAGCCTTGTGAATTCTATCTAATACTATCACCTTCATGAAGATGATGAAAAAGAAAGTAGTTTTCCCTTAGCAATGATCATGGTAGAATTTTTTTTTAAGTGAATTAGTGATGAGAAATGAGGTGAAGTAAAATTGTAATATTAACTTTTACATGTGTTTGTGAATTTAAAAAATAATCACCCAATGTGATAATGTGATTGCACATTGAACATAAAAGAACAATATTAGCAATACCAAAGATGATGATAGACTTATGTGGAGAAACCATTTTAACAAAAAAATTCACGCAAAAATATTATTAATCTTCAATGAGAGATGTACAATTATAGTCTTCACTTCAATTCTTTGAGCAATCCAACAACACTTGGATTCCTACAACTAAATATGAAACTACTATCTCATGGCTACAATTTGTATAAACTCGTGAGAGGGAAAACCACTATGGTTTCTTGAAATGGGAGACAAAAACCCATGTCTAGTATAATAGGCAGCCAATAAACATAGTAAAAATTATTAAATAATCATATGTCTTGCACATGGGTTCTTAAACCATAGACAACTATATTTGGTCAATCTTGGGTGCTCCATAACTTTATAATGGTTCTAATGACTATAAAATTGAACATGTAACAACATGCATACTTGTGCACCCAACTGAGGAAAACATGCAAATGACAATAGTCAACATGCATTAACATGTGAATACACCTATACCCCACTCCCAAAGTGTAGGCTAAAATGGAGTGTTCCTATAGGTGTTTTGTAATTGGCACTAAACATGTGCCCACCTCTATGAATGAAATTACAATGTGTCATCTAATAGTAAATATTAAATATTGTAGCCTATCATGCACCTAGGAATCCAACAAATATTGAGGAATATTGAGATACATGAAAAATGTCTTAGGATTGCAGGTTTAATGACCCCTTATCTTAACAGTCTTCCACTTGACATTATACTAATGCAGAGGGTAGGAGAAGAGAGAAAGAGAGTATGCAAGCAAGGATAGAACAATATGAGAAAGAAAGAATGGACAATAGTAGGGAAGAATCTAATTGGGAAGAACAAAATGGAGATGATGGAGAAGAGCAACTAGAAAGACCAGAGCGTAGGAGGGTTGAAGATGAAGTGGACCCTGAGGAGAGGAGGTTGGTTAGACTTTTGAAGGGAGTACAAAATAATGCAGGGAAAGGACATGTGGATGTATCTATCTATCAGGGAAAGATGGATAGTGAGGAAGTGTTGGGTTGGCTTGATGCCTTGGAGAACTACTTTGAGTATGAAGAGATGGAGGAAGATAAGAGGGTAAGGTTTGCAAAAACAAAACTCAGAAGTACTGCTTTGACTTGGTGGACAAGTTTAGAAAATGATAGAATGTCTAGGGGTTTGACAAGAATCACAAATTGGGCAAGGATGAAGAATTTGATCAAAGAACAATTCTTGCCTTCAGATTATAGTATACATGTGAGAAGGATGAGACAAAACTTGAAGCAAAAAGACATGGATGTAATGTATTATACTAAACAATTTCACAAATTGAGTATTAGAGGAGGATATGAGGAAGAAGATGAGAAGGTAGCCAGATATGTCAATGGCTTAAGGTATAACTTGCAAGATGAGATTGGTCTACAAGTACCAAAGACCATTGGGGAATGCTTTCAGTTGGCTATTAGAGCAGAAGAAAAGGTGAAGAGGAGACATGAAAGATGAGGTAGAGGAGGTAATGCAAATAGAGGAAGAGGTGGAAGAGGTCAAGGACCAAGCAATGATGACAAAGGCAAGGAATCATTTTCAGAATCAAGGGGTGGATACAATCAGAGAGGAGGAAGAGGATTTGGTCAAGGAAGAGGCACATTTAGATGCTACAATTGTAATGAACCAAGGTACCCATTATTCAAATGTCCTAAATGGAATGAGGACAAGAAGGAAAGGAGGGTTAATTTGACACAAGAAGAAGAAATCATGATACCACATAAAGTTGCACAATAAGTTGTCAGTATGATCAAACATGAACTCCAACCCTCCTAACCTATCAAAATGGTCTTCAAATGACCTTATAAACATTTATAACATGTTTTATTGACTAAAAAATCAAACCTACCCTTAAAACCTAAAATTAGCCCTTTTTAGGCCTAATTGCCAACATTTGACAATTTTACGCTTTTTGATCTTTTCATTACATTTCATTGCATATTTGAGCTCTATTGGCCATTATTACATTGTTTTAAGACCTTAAAGGCCTTTTATACTTCATTGTCCTTTGATTCTCTATTAGGTCCTATTAGTGACCCTAGTCCACCTTGTCTTCAGGAGTGCTTCTGCACCATATACATTGTAATTACATTCATGAGATACAAATAATAATAATAAGTACAGTGATCAAGGCCCATGAACTTTCTACATCGAGAGAATTTATTTGGGTACTAGCTTCCAAAGAAAATCTATAATATTATATAAAGTGTTAACTTTTTACGTCAATACCTTACCATTTGAACCATTTCGTGCATAAATCGATACTTAACATCAACATGTTTAGTATGACAATGATACATAAAAAAATTGGCCAAACATATGACACTGTATTAGTCACATCCAATCCTCATAATTATGCAATCAAAACTAATACCTGTACCAAGTCTTTGTAATCATATTGACTCCTTAGAGGCATGTGTAGCAACCATATAGTCTACTTTAGTGGTGGAGAATGCAATTGTAGGTTTTATTTTACTCATCTAACTCATTGCAACTCCAAACAAAGTAAAACATAGCCACTAGTGGACCTTCAACTATCCAATTTACTTGCCAAATTCAACAAAACTATGTATGTCCAATAAATTAACCACCTCATTAATGCTATGATAAGCCAAATAGTAATAAAAATTTTCTCATGGATATCTAAACACCTTTTTAACAAAATTTCAATGCTTTCTACCAGGATTAGACAAAAACCTGCTCAAACTCACATTGCTTGGGCTATATATAGTCTAGTTCAAACCATTGGATAAATTAAAATACCAAGGACACTAGCATAGGGAACCTTACAAATCTCTTTAAAATCATCATCAAAATTAGGAAACGTGTCTAAACTCAACTTAGTACTAAGTAGAAATATAATACTTATTGATATAGATGTTGATTGTGAAATATGAAATGACAATAATCATACAATGAAAGTACAAAATCACATTCAACAATCACTTAATAAAGGATGAAAACAACACATTCTGGTTCTATTTCTCCATTGTATGTATTTAAAGTATGTAGATATGTGGGTCGCTCTCACAATTATCAATAACTGTATGATAGCGCAATGATCTCAATTTTACAATGATAATATGAATGCTCAAAGATTGTGGAGTATTGTGATGGAAAATGGTTGTATTTATAGATTTTACTTGATATCGATCAATGATATAAATTAATGAGAAGAATTAATGAATGAGAATGATTTTGATGACATGAAGGCTAAATTTAGGAGTTAACTGATTGCACGAATAAGTTAATTGGCCGCATGAATTAGTGAAGTGATTGCATGGACAAGTTAAGTACTTTTGATCAATTAGTGGACTAAAAGCCTTGATTCCTAGTAGACTGATGTGAAGAGAGGTGCATGATAAATTAATTATAGAATTAAATAAATAAATCTATTTAATTCACGTGCATACCATTACAAATAATTAAAGGGAAATAAAATTAGAAAAAAAAAGATTAAAATAATTTATTTAATTCTAGAGGAATAATTAGTTAATTAAATAATGGGATCATCCTATGGTGGGATGGTTAAGTGATTGCATTGTTAATGGTGCAACAAAGGTTGAAATCCCTGCTTGGCTCACATAAGCATTCATGTTTGGTGGGTCCATCATTATGGATGCGCAGGTGGCTCAACTAGAGAGATAAGGTGGTTGTACGAAGTGATAAGGAGAAGAGTGGTGGATGGGGAGGAGGTCCCCCTTGTGACTTCCCCTAGGTTCAACCCAAGCTAAAAAGCCCTCTACCATAGTTTCGACTGTGCATTACCAACCAAAAAAATAGTTAATTAAATAATTAAGTTATTGAATTATAGTGGACTAGAAGAATAAATGGAAAAATTAATTAAACAACGAAAAATTATTTAATTAACATGCACAAGAAAAAAATTGGATAAATTAAATAATCAAAAATGTTGAATTAATACGAAAGAAGAGAGTAATTTGATGAATTAATCAAATAGTTAAAATTATTTAGTTTATGTGGACTAAAAATTTGAATTAATTAATTAATTGATTCTAAAGTATATAGTTAATACAAATGAAGAAATTTGGTGAAAAAACTTATTTCATTATTGCGAATGAAAAGATAAAATGTTAGCTTAAATAATTAATTAAAATTATATAGTAAATGTTGGTAGAGAAATTAATGGGAATGATGAAGTGATTATGACAAAAACGTGTTAATCATTTTAAGGTGTCTACACTTTGCCCCTCTTTGAGACAATGCATTTATAGCATCATGTTGACACTTATAGTTAAATATATTTCAATTAATTAATTGTCCCCCTCCTAACATAATTAATCCCATTAATTATGTTTTCCTCTCTTTCTTCTATAAGAATTAATTAAAGTATATTTGATTAATTATTATCCCCTATGCGTAATTAATTAATTAATTATGTCTCCTATTTATTCTTCTAAGGTTTGATTTATTTTAATATATCAAATCCCACTTTAGCCAATATTCCAATATTTCTCTAATCTATATTAGTTAAGTAATTCTTAACTAATCAAATAATCCCCTTGATTCCTAACCTTATTAACATTTCTTCTAGTTTTTAATTCCTCACTTACCCAAGTCCACATGTGACCACCACTTTTTAAGTCTTGCATGCACAAGTCATCTTCAATTATCCATCTCATCCTTTAACCAAATAAAATATTGGATGCTCATACATGTGTGAGAATACTCTTCCCAATAGATCACCCTACCCTTTCCTCTTTTTCTCCATTTGTCACCTCTCCTCTCTTACATCTCTTCCACTTTACCATATTTGTGTCCACTTGTAATTTTCATGTTCTTCCCAAGATGCACCCACATGTGTGTGAGCACACCATGCCCTCTTCTCCATGACAAATGTTATTCCCAATGTCTCCATCTTGTGACACTTTTCACAAGGCTAAAAACTCAATTCAATTCACATCTTCTCTTTCAATCTCAACCCTTCATCAACTTTTAATCCTAATCATCTATTTCTCTTCCAAAAATCTATAAATTGGATCCTCCTCCCTTCATGACCATATCCAATTCATATGTTAGCCTTATGTTGTCCATTTGATCACAAAATCCAGTACTTTTTGACATCCTTATGCTATTAAAATCATCACTCAATCTTTAATATTGTTATGCAATTAGAGAGAAATCCACATCCAATCCAAATCCAAGATCAGTGTAGCCTTGCCTATAAAAAATAGCTTCTTGACTAATTGTTGGTGCCCAAAAATGGGTTTATACTGACTCAAAGGCAGAGACCAAGTTGTTTTCTCTTGAAAATATCTATGGAAAGCCACTTCCAACTGTTTAATATTCTTCAAACTTGGACCAACAATAACAAGGATGCGAGATCCTTCTACACTTTAGGCTCTACAAAACCAGGGAGGGTGATCCCCATGCTTATTTGTGATTTTACGCCACACTCACAAATCATGCATGAAACAAAGCAAATCTCATATAAAGACTCAACAATAAGGGAGAATGCTTAGGAATGGAAAATTCCTCAGTGATCCTCAACCAACTTGGAGCATGATATGATTAATACACATGACAACATTCATGTAAAATGAAAATATTCTGATATTCAACAAGTTATAGCAAACCAGTGGTGATTCCAAATAAATAAATAAATACCCAGACATTCACTTAACTATGATCAGTGCCTTATTCCATTGGGTACATGAATTCATATTGCATTAAACTATACTTCTAATAGAATTTATCTAACATATAACTTGAGATAATATTGCCTTGCAATACATCGTATTTGTAATCCCTACCCAGAACTACTTATCAAAATCCCTATAAATATCCCTATCACCCTGCAATTTTATTCGAGCATTTAATTGACCTCTTAGACCAAAGCATGAATAAAAAAATTGCATACACCACAATAGTGCAACGAATGATAAAATCCTTGATAATATGCATTCAAAACATGATAGAACAATACACTGGAGAGAAGTGGGTTTGAATCATATATTTATTTATTAATTTTGTTGTCTCTGTTAGAATACAATCCATACATAACTCCTTCAAGAACCTGCAAAAATTATAGACACAAGACTCTTTCTATTTTTTGCTCTGTAAAATAACCTTTTACAACCTTTTTGTTTCACCTAGACTTTGCTATTTGGAAATAGAAATTCGGAACACTCAAAGGACCAAAAATCTAAATCCCTTCTCATAGCCCCAAATTTCCTTTTATAAAAAACAAGGGAGCCAACAAGCTTCAGGCCATAGGAGGCACCTATCATCTTGGAATGACTATACATAACTACATTTTGTTATACAAAACAATCATCCTCGAACTTGCTTATGCAGGATCAAAATATGCAGTCGCCTTCTTCAAAACTCATGATGAAAGTTACCCCCATTTTGTTATACAGGTTCAAAAATATTCGCCACTAAAGACAAAAATAGTTATACAAGTTGTTTACAACTTTTATTTATCATTCAGATACATGCTACTCCACACACTATAGTCTTCATCAGATGGCCAATTAAAATTCATGACTTCATCAACTTTTGCCTTGTATGGAATATAGTTAATGACTACTTGGTTTGCCTCTCTTTCAAAAGTTTCAAAAAATAATCCTATAGCAATTATTTTATCCATGCTATCCTCCAGTATATCCATATTTATCCCCTCACAAATCATTTCTACTTGGGTATTGATGACCCTCTCTGCCTCTTCCTTCCAAAATTGTAAAGGCTTGACTGCCCATTCTCTATCTTCAATATCTGGCAAAAGAGTTTGTTCTAATTCACTAAAACTCTTCATCAATTCCCTTACCTTCCTTTCTATATTCTCTGGCAAAATTTGGGCTTCCTGCATTGACTTTACCAACAAATATGTTGGTTGGAGTGCATGTGGTTTCTCAACATGAAATTTAGAGGCCATGGACATCAATCTGAGCTCATTTCCTCTTTGTAACCATTTTGTAAACAAGGGAATTGCCACTTCTTTATCATCATTAAACTTTTGAATAGCATAAAAAAGTAGAGAATATAAGGCATGTATACTATTTAACCTGCTTTCAACTTTCCCATTTAAATGAGTCAACATAGAGATAACTATATCCTTTTGCTGCTCAGCTGATTGTTTTTTTAATTCTTTCAGTTTATTTTATAATTCAACAATCTTTTGTAAAAGCTGGGACTCATTTGGTTCAGTTGATCTTGTAGTATTAGGCTCATCATCATCATCATAGGGGACTAATGCCATGTCAAGGACATCAGTACTTGTATTTAGTTGAGCTGTTTCTTCTCCTTGGATCATAGGTGGCGACCTCAATGTCAATGGCTCGGATGGCCCTGTAAGTGCAGGATATGACACCTTTATTTGTCCTTGCTCAAGGAGTTGCACTCTCGTTTGCAACTCCACACACATTTTCTGAGATGCATTATAATCATTAAAAAGCTTGTCAAACGTTCTTATCAGTTCAACTTTCTCTGAAGCTTCCTTTTTTGCGCTCTCATGTGCCAGCTTAGCAACATCAACATTTAACTTTGTAACCTCTACACTTGATGTGTCACCTGCTCTTTTTATAATTAAGATTCCCCTTAGTTGGGATTTAAATCATCAATGTTAGGCTTCCTAGGTCCTTCCTCTAGTGCCCATATTGCCAAGGTTGCATAATCATCTGCAAAATCTGGTCCTCTTAATGCTAACCCTACTTCTTCTTCCTTTGATTTCCTAATTGTATCAAATGCCACTACATCTGCTATGTCCCATTCTGGAAATATCAAGACTCCAACTTGACTTACAATTTTCCTACCCTCATCAGCAGTGATTTCTTTAAACTCTTCCTTCAATTCACTCTTTACTTCCTCTTGGATTTCTTGATCTGATCTATCTGGCCTTTGGGCCTTCCTCTCAGTAATTCTTCCTTTGTATTCCTCAACCTTTGTCTTCCATACTAACTGCAAAAATGCTTGTCTCCATACAAAAGTATCATCCTTAAGGAATTTATCACATGCCTCGCATCTTTGAAGGCTTTACCTTGGATATCCAAGGGAGTAAGATCCAATTCCAAATTAGGAGGCAATGTAGGAATACCAATTTGCATTTCTGCACTTGTTGCAATAAACCTATCTTCCTCCATTTTTTCCTCACCCTGCCTTACTGGTGAAAAAGATACAGTTGATGGCGAAGGACTTCTGTCAAAATCTTCAAGATCAATGATCATTACTCCTTGAAGAGGCTTAGTTTGTATCTTGGGGAAAGGCTCTGAACTCATCATCTTCTTACCCTTTCTCCTTATCAATATTCCACTATCATTGCTACTATCCTCTTCATCACTTGTTTCTTCTCTTACTCTTTTGTGAGAAGATTCCTGAATAGGCCTCCTTGCTATCGCGCAACCTGCTCTCTGGGATAAAGGAGGTTGTGAGCTTGATTGTTGCCAACCATGAACTTCTTCAAGTTTGGCTATCTTTTCCTTTAAAATCTTCTTCACCTCCTCAAAATTTTTCATAACAAAATCAATCTTGGCATAGAATGGGGAAAAATCCTTTAATGGGTCATATTTTGGATCCATCTTTTGGATAGCAGCCCATAATTTTCTAAAGATTATCCACTTCTCTTTTCTCCATTCTTGAGTCATGGAGTCAAATTCATTCCTGATTAAGTCCTCAGGAAAATTATGCACATGGAGAAACTGAGTTCCTTTTATTCTTGTTTTAAAATCTCTGTAAAAACACCCAGGATCACTGTTTCTAGCTATACTTACCCCCAAATGATATGGAGCAAAGAATTTGTCAAAGTGCTCATATCCTCCCTTTAGAATTACAAAATAAGGGATAATAGTGTAATGTAGGAAAATTGTTCCTTTTCCCTTTCCTTTTAAATCCTTATCCTAAATGCATCCTATTTGCCACATCACCTTAGCAAAACCCATTCTTAGAGGAATATTGAAGGGCAGTACATGTGGCAGTCCAGAGAAACCATAGATTCTGATAACAATTCTTATAGAGTAAGGGATAAAATCCCCCCAATTATGTTCAATCCTGGCAAGAGGCACCCTCTCCTTGGGTGTCACAAAAGCATGCAATTCCTTAGGAATCCTTGGTGGATTTACTGTCAACTTTTTCCTTAACCTAGAAGCAAAATTATTATCAAACCTTATATAGCTAGCCTCTTGTCTATCCCAAGACATATCTGTGCTCCAGAGATGTACTGGAATCTCCTAGTTATCAATTGTCCTTTTGAGGTTCATGGTACCCTCAAAGTAATCTGCATTCCTAGAAAGGAACATATACATGAGTAAAGAATACCAGGAGAATTTAGAACCAACAACTTGATTCTTAATGTCTAGTAACCCCTCATGAATCTTTTCCTCAAGGTAGGGGGCAAATTCAAAGACTACTGTAAAGTCTGGATGTTGTATTTGCATAGGCATGTACACAAAATCAGGTGGCATCATTGTAATGGGATTAAAATCTAATATTTGACACAAAGAGAAGAAAGTAGCCTGAAAATATGGAGCAAAAGCATTGATTGGGAATGGCTCCTTTGAGATAGGGCCGATATGGTATGTTGTACTTCCTGGTCTGGCTAAATGCATTGGGAGGAAATTCTTTCTAATGAATTCCCTCATCTTGTAATACTCTGCCTTTTGTTCATTTAAATCTATCGGCACCGGGCTGAGGGATGGTTCATATAGGTCATAAATCTCTTGAAACCCCTCCCTTATGATGGTTAATAGAATTTATCCATCATTTCCCCTAATAACCCTAGAAATTGGGTCATATCTATCTGCAACAACCTTGAGTAAGTCAACATCCATGAAAACACCCGATACTACCAACTTGCCCAAATCATATTGCCAAGGATTGGATAATGGGGATTTTAATTTTCTTTGTCCATACCATAATTTGAACATTTCTAACACAGTAATCGATATCTTAGCATCCACCAAGCGAAATACTTTGTCAGTTAACCCTTCCCCTAGGGTTTTTCCATCCACGAACTTCAACCCCTGCTGCTTATCATTTGTAGAGGGCTTTAACTGGTCCAAGAAATCATCATAAATATTTATTTTCATATAATCCACTTGTCTTGAATGTTTCCATGAGGGAGCCATCTTCTGCAACTAGGACTTTATACTATAATTCCAAATTTGGGAAGGAAAAACTAGGGCTAGTACAAGATTTTAAATTACCAGAGTAATTTAAACAAATTTTACTACTCTTTGTTTAGCACCTTAACCCTAGAACAAATTGAATTTTCTTCTTACAACTTCACACACAATTTACAATATCAATTTGTTTCAAGAATATATGGAGAGCTCAGATAAACTTACTGCTTTGATTTTCACCAGAGATGACAATCTCATGTCGCAGAGAGTCGTTTCAACCTCCTTCACAAGAAAACCTTCAAGATTGCTATGAAATATTTTGTGAATGAAGAAAACCTTTCAAGAGTCTTTTAATTATTGCCTAGAAAAGAATGCGAATGTCTCGTCCGCCATTAATATCCACTTGAGCGAAACAACAACTCTTAACTTTGCATTTAAAAAGTTTGAAACCTGGCCGTTGATCATCTTTCAAGTTGGCAAATCCAATGATCATCTCTTGTCGATTCAACACTTGACTTTCCATTTGTATCAACGGACCCACACAATCGTGACCAATCAGCACCACATCATCTTTCAATCAAACTCCATCAGTGGCCCCACCGTAGGTCTTCCTGGCCAACCTGAGACATGCGACATCATCTTGCGATGTCGCGGTCCGTAACCTCCTTGCAACTTCCATTGCGGGAACATGAGGGCCATCTGATCTGTTCAATCTTTACCACTTTGCATACTGCCCGTTAACTCTTCCAGGATTTAAAAATTGAGCACCTTTTTTCTCAAGATAAAACATATCCATTCATTTTGAGCACGTGCAAATTGATAGTGCTATTAGTAAACCGACCTTTATCGCCTAAGCACTAATAAAACAATGCTTCGACTGGTTAAACTGCTAACCCTATCATTTTTCGCTGATAACACGCGACACAATCTCGCGATAATGCCGTCCTTAAAATCCTTGCATCATTGATCATGGGGAAGCATGAACCATTGGATTAAATCTATCTTTAACAACCCGCCAAACTACTTAGGACTTTCAGACTTAAGAAAATACAAGCGCGGGCACAAACATTTGAAAGGAGACTGGTAATAGGAGTGTTATGTGCATGAGTTAGGGAAATCATATTTCACAAATTGGTTAACCACCACTTAAAACTTGGGAAATGAAATGGCCTCGTGAACGAAAGTGGTACCCTCGACCTTAAGTGAGAAAAAGGTAACGACGAGATATAAAAAAGGACTGAAGACTTTCTTTCATACCAAGATTTAATCAAGAAAAGACATAACCTTAAACCCTAATAACTTGATAGAGGGCAAAATAAAACCAAAATGACCAAATTTTGCAAAATATAATTTTAGGTCCTATCACTAATATTACCAATGGTTCTCCTTGCTTTGAGCATAAAGGATCGTAGAAAGGCTGTGTAAGAGCCCCGCACATATTTTAAGCAAAACTTCTTGTGAGAGTCCATGTGTTGGCACTGCATGCAATTGTGGATGGTTGAGATAATGTGATGGAAGAAGCTTCGCCAACTTGCCATGTGCCTACACCTTAGAGTGCTCAACAATTGCTAAGCCAAGGCCCCAGAAATTTTTTTGACTTCTTGTCACGTGTCCCTATTTGCCTCACCTCATCTTGGTAACTGGGAAATATGACTTAAAGGTTGAGCATCATGTAGTGGTTATGAAAAATATTCCAAATGGCTAGTTGGTAAAAGTCACACATGCGTTGGTAGTTGGACTAAAATAGAAAAAAGGAAGAATAATGCTAGTAAAACTAGATGTTTTATTCCCTTGAGTTGTGAAAAAGGTGATGAAGGGCAGATGTTTCTCATGTCGATAATCAAGGAAACATCGACAACATAAAATTCTCCAGTGCAAAGTGGTCATGTTAGTCATCTTGACTCTGCAATCAAAAGTATATTCTCCATAACTATTAAGGAGGTGGGAAGTGGAGAAGAAAGTATAAAAGGATTAAAGAAGTGAGAAGGAGTCTTCAAGAATCCAAAAGTCATTTGAGGTTTCTTTCTAGAATTCTTTTTCTCTAGGAAGTTGTTTGGAAAAAATATAAAAATGTTCTCCCCTTCTCTGCTTCTAATGAATAGTAAGCTTTTACAACTCTTTCGTTAAAGGATATTTGGCAGGAATCCTTTTGACTTTGGAAAAGTTACATTCTCATTCTCTTTTTGAGCCTTAACATACTCATCTTAATTGAATATTGGACTATTCCCAAGTTGTCTTTTTGAAATTTAATATGGGATATGTTTTGTGCTCATGATTAAAAGGCTTGATTATTTTTTAGCTTAGTTTTTTTTGGGATTATTGTTATCATTGCCTGTGAATGGATCATGTAAAATTTTATACTCCTCCTTTCTCACAAAGGATAACCTAAAATTATACCATTTATATAGAATTAACAAACTTGCTAAATTACTATAAAACTCAAAGGATTTGTTTAATTTTGTTTGTCCTTTACATGTACTTTCAACTACTAAATCTTGATTATTTCATTGTATGTTTTAAACTTTGATGACTTATTCTTATCTATTAAAGGAAGCCCATAGTGTACTTTGCCTATTTCTCAAAATAAATAAATCCTAGATGCCTTTATATCTTGAGGATTAAAGTGTTGTAAAAGCTTTGCATTTCATTATAAGCTCATGAATCATTAAAATAAAGTTTCATGCTAAGAAATCTGGATTGTTTCTTTCCCTTTCCATCCCCCCTTGAGTTATGAAGAGCCAACTTCTAAAATCCTGGAGGTTGCTTCATAGGGTGCATTATTTTCTACACTTGTGAAGATTCCTGATTGCCCTTAGTTAAGGTGAAAACCTTATTTGGGATCACGAAAGTATATGCTAGATTAAGTAGACCAAGATTAAAAAACAACATAAATAAGAGGGAAAATGAGGCAATTAGTAATTAATATAGGTTAGATAGGTGACAAGAAGAGAAAAGGGTGCAAGATATGATGAAAATGAGGGGTTTGGGGGATATAAATTTGGGTATGTAGGTCATTTGTCCTCATTTATACTCTCACAATTTAGAAGTTCAGAGCCTCCAAAGCCTCCAAACCATGAAGCAATCAACTTGAGATGGTCGATATTTTGGTTGATAGCCATTAGGAGGAGCATGTGTGGACCTTTGGGTGGTAAAAAAACTTAGGGCCACCAATATGTATCTAGTCCTTGGGTTCCTAGGGGTAGACATAGGTGCATTTACTAGATGTAAAAGCAGAAAAAATTATATGTGCAAATCTAGGTAGAATTGCACAAGTGATGAATAAATTAGAACAAATGATGTGCGATATAACACATTTGATCCATAATGGTGTTTTGTTATCAAAGGAATGATGTAATTTAAAAATTATACAAATGATGGGTAGGTGCAAGTGATGGCTAGAGTGACACAATTGATGTAGAATTGTGCAAATGATAGCTAGAATGGTACAATTGATGTAAAATTGTGCAAATGATGAATACCTTAACACAATTAAAAAATTAGGCTACAAAAGATTAAAAATTTGACACAATTGGTGAATTGAGCCACAAATGATTAGATGGTAATTTTTCAATTAAGTTTTAGGTGATTTAAAAAGGTGACTATTGATTTGTGCATTATTATCACAATACTTGGATCACCTCTAACCTTGAGAGAAACATCTTATTACTATGATGCTAAGAGTTGAGATAACAAAGGTGGATCATGAGTTCTCATGAATAATTGTCTTATGGTGCATCACTTATATTCCCTAGATTGAGGCAAATATGATGATGATGACAACAATGAGTGAGTGGTGGCACAATGAACACAAATCATTTCGTTTATCAATTAGTGAAGCCATGATTACATTGGAGGATCTTAGGGATACTATCTATTGAGAGGGTGATCTACAATACTAGTTTAAAGAGTGCATTGAGTATTCATGACATATGACCTAGGTATAGAGGACACATAGATGGATCAATAGCTAGTTATGGTTAGATTTGATCCACTTTTGATGGTATTAATAGGAGTGGTAGGAGGTGTATTGGCATTAGACATGAGGTCTGGAGGATTCTCAATTGGTTGGGAGATGGTTTTGCATCACAATATCAATGAGGAAGTTATTTATACATGGGAGCTGTGTGTACTCACACACTTATATCATAACATATGTTGTGTTATTTATAAATATATGACCAATCTTTCATGTGAGGTGACACTAATTCATGTGTGGGCATGAGGGAATATAGAAATTAGTCATCTTGTGACACAAAGAGTTATAGGGGTTGGTTTTCTATATGTGCACATGTATCTGAGTGTTGTGACTCAACAACAACTAGGTGATATGGCCTATTGAAGGTAGTCTATTAATGATATAAAAATAGTTATTTAGAGGCCATAGCAAGATTGTGAGGTATGACAGGTGATAATGAACATTTTCCATATTTTTGAAAACCTAGGAATCTAATTAGACACATAACTCACATTGTAGAGAGGTATATGCTAGAGCCAGTTATTTGCTACTTTGTTCTGGTACAGGGACCACCTATTGTTGAGGAAATTTTTATTTTCAAATAGAGAGAGGTTTTAGATTGGGGACCCATGATATTCCCAAATATGGCTATTGCAAACTTTAAGGCCCTTAAATTGATAAAGTGGGATTTTCAACGAGATGTTTCATATGTGGGTCCTACAAAAGAATATGATACATAATAGACCTAGTTAATATACCTTCACAAATGACTAATCCTAATAGTGTAGGAGTGCAGTAGTAGTTATAGTATGCATGACATGATAAAGGGTAGAGAGTTTGGTTAAGAGATGAGAGGTGGCAATGGGGGGTGAGGGTTATGGAGATGGTGGTGGGGGGTGATGAAGAGAGAAATGGATTGTGAGAGGAGTATGTGGAGGTAAAGGTGGATTTGATGGAACAAGGGGGGTGATGGAGATGGAGTAGGGAAAGAGTGTTAGTGTAGGTTTTTATTCCTAGTTGGTTATTTATTTTCCTATTCCTAGGTTTTTCCTACACTTTTAATTAAGCTTGCTTAGGATTAATTAAGTGAGTATTAGTGAGAGTGGGTGCAAGGTGTTGATATTTTCCATGGGTGTTACACTTGCCCTTTTTAGGCTATTGTGGTGGTCTCTTCCCATTGGTTGTATTTTCCACCTCCCACCTCTCTCATTTCTTATATATAGTCATTGTTAGCTAGTCTTTGTATTCCATTCTATTGCATTGTAATCATGTTCTGCAGTTTTTTTCTCTTGTATTCTCTTAATGTTAATTTTCTTTTGCATAATTTGCATTTCTCTCTTGGAGACTAACTCTATGTTGTTATTTTGATCTTGTATCATTTACATTCAAAAATTTATTTCTATTTGTTTGCACTAGTTATTTTGGGTTTTTTATTTTTCAAATTCCAACATGGTATCAGAGCTATTCTAGTGTAGCAATATATTTTAGTTTTCTTATTTGAGAGATCCAAGGGGGGCTAATAAGTTTTCTATAGGCTTCCTAAAAGCTGAGTACTCTCTACTCTTGCATTTCCATATGAACTTGAGAATCACAAAAGTTTGAGGGGAAATTTCAATCTCTAGTATTTATTTGTAAATATTTTTTAAAATCAAAGTGTTTGCAGCAATCTAATAATCTTGGTGGATTTTTTAGCTACTCCATAGCATCCATAAGACTCAAGAAAGTTGAATTTGGCTTTCATTTCATTGAAATTAGAGAACAAACATTTAGAGAAAGATTGGAGGTGTCTTCATTTTTGCATCATATTTATATCTTCTGCAAGTCAAATAAAAAAATAATTTTTTAATTTTCTTCTCAAGCCCCAAAAACCATCGGGGTATCTATATTTTGTAGATATTGATTAGATTAGGCAAAATTATTGTCCAAAAAGCATTGCGTGACCATTTTTTTGGCTGTAGAAGTTTGAATTTAATTTTTTTTTTCATCTTCTAGTTGTTAAATTAAAAAATGCTTTCCAGGTTTTATTCGCAACTTAATTTTTTTTTAGGTTTTTGATATTATTTGCATACACTGAATAGATTTTTCAAAAAACAAAATAGAAAGAAATTTTTTGTTGCTAGAAAAAACCATTTCTGCAGGACAAAATCTATTTATCAAAATTTATATCTTTTGTCTTGGGTGTCAAATTTTAGTGAACAAGATATCATTGGAAAGATAAAGATAAAAAAATTTCCATCCATATTGGTCTTGATTAGATTTGTTATCTCCTTTTTTCAAATATTACATGGTGAAGTTGGTCCTAAACACATCTACATAGCTAAATTTTCTAGATTCCGTGATTGTACTTTTGGTTCAGGAGCACCCCTTCAAGATGATAAGTTAGACTCAAAGGAGGGAGGATAAGACATAAAACATGTCTTTAGAATGTTTTTTATATGTTTCAATCATGCTTTGTGTGTTTGTAATAAAGAACCCCATCTTGTGAGCCAAACTCCTATTTTGGCATTTCTATAAGCCAATTAGGACTTTTGGACAATAGGGGATCAAATGTGTGTAGGAAATAGTTACCATAGTGGTTTTAGTGCTTCTAGGATGATTTAGGAGGGGTTAGACTTGACCCAAGGTATTAGGAGGCGAAAGATGACATTTTGACAACTTTTGCAAAAGTTGTCAAAAGTTGTCATGAGCAACTTTTATGCACTTTTTGCATTTTTGTTTGTTTGAACTCCTCCAATAGCTCTAACCTCTTGGTTTTGGTTGAGAGTAGTTGTGGAGTGGTTTATACACCTTGTTGATCTAATTCCCAAGGAGAGACTATACGAAGGAAAGTTTTGGTGACAACAAACTAATAGGATTTTGAGTTTTTCCTGCAATTCTAGAGTTTTGGTACGGGGAACAATATTGTACGGATTGGGATCAATCCCCAATGATGTGAATTGGTTGGAGAGGAAAGTTATCTTTTTTTTTGGATTTGGTTTGGAGTTCTAGTTGTGTGTTTTTATTTTGATATTCAAATTTTACTGTAGGTGCCCAGAAAACCAGGGTTTACCTTGGGTTTTTCCTCCTCCATGGCCATAACTTGCACTTTATCAATCTGAGACCCATGGGATTTGGTGAAAGGAAAGTATGGTCAGTGTATTCTAGGATTCAAAAAGTGTTTTGCGGGAGGAGAAAGAGAGGGGTGTGTTTGAAGCGACCCTAGGTAGACATCTCTATGTGGCTACCTAGACCTTGAACAACAAAGATTCCCTTGTGTGCAAATGGTTATGGTTCTAGGCATGTAACCTTGGGATCCATTATGTTCTATGGTTCCCCAAATACCCATGGGGTTGTAATTTCCTGGTTTACTCATCTGGATATAGGTGCTTCATAAATGGAGACCTAATTATCCCTTCAGGACAGTCAACATCGTATTGGTTTAGACCTTTGCTTATCAGACCCAGACCCTTCCTTTTGGGGAATTGTGTAACTTCCAAAAGGGTACTTGAATCCATAATTTTTTTGCTAGGTTGTTTGAGAAATTTTTAACTTAAGGCCCCTTTACCTGCTAAAAAGGGCTACAAACAAATAGGCCTAATTGTAAGGGTACTATGGGGAATAGGGTTGAATCCTCAAAACCAATGTTGGATCTAGTTCAAGTGAGTCATTTTTGACCCAAAATAAGTGTGCTAATGGTCCATAACCCTTGGAGGTCTCAAAGTGTATGTTGGAGCCATTTAACCAAGTTGAGTAGGTATGAGTCTTGAAGATGGTGAAGGGATTGAACTAATATTGTAGAGCCTTGTCTTGATAGGATACCATTATTGTTTTGAGGGGTCAGTATCATACATTTTGAGGTGTTTGGCAGGTTACAAGGAGGTCTCTGCATCAAGTAGTATCAAAGCTAGTAACGGTTTTGGTAAGGAGAGAGAGAATTGAGAGATGTCAGAGGGACAAGAAGAAGAAGTCCCTAGAGGACCAATCACCAACATGGAATTGGCAAAAATTGTGAGAGAGAAGGCCAATGATTGCAATTCAATGTAGAGGGAGGTAGAGAGGTTGAGGGGCAGAGTAGATGGGAAGGAAGATGGAGGCATTGGTAGTGGTGAAGAACGGGATGAGGATGAGATCCCTATGTTGGAGGAAGAGGCGATTCCTCCTGACCAGAGGCACTTCCTTAATGCCCTCAAATCCATGGAGAGGAGAACCATGGAGCAGGAGATTGATTTGCCAACTTTCACTATGAATATGGAACCAGATGTTGTGGTAGATTGGATAGACTCCTTGTCTAGTTTCTTTGAATGTGAAGACATTCCAGGACACCAGAAGGTGAAGATTGCTAAGTCCAAGTTGAAGGGAGCATCCCTAACTTGGTGGAACTTTGTCCAAGAGGATAAAAAGAAGGACAACAAGCCCAAGGTTGTTTCATGAAAGAGGATGGTTGCCTTAATAAAAGAGGCCTATGTACCCAAAGACTATGAAATACAACTCCATAAGAGGAGACAAAATATCAAGTAGAAGGAGATGGATGTGAACTCCTACACTGAGGAGTTCCAAAGGCTATGTATGAATTCTAAAACAAAAGAGGAAGAAAGTGAGAAAGTTTCCCGGTACCTGAATGGATTAAGGTACAACATTCAAGAAGAATTAAACCTTCTTAGCCAGGATACCGTTGGTAGATGCCATCAACTTTCTATCAAGGTGGAAGAGAAGATCAAAAGGAGACAAGAGCAGAACAATAAAGGAAGAGGAAGACAACAGAGGGGTGGAAGAAATTTTTTTAGAAGTAAGGGAAATTGTTTTGGAAACCAAGGTGAAACCAGTCAAGAAGGCACTAAAGGAGAGAGTAGTTCTAATAACAATGGAGGATACAATCAAAGAGGTAACTTCTGAGGAAGAAGACCACCATTTAGAGGGAGATCTCAAGGTAGAGGTCCAATTAGATGTTATAAGTACAATCAAGAAGGACACATGGCCAATAAATGCCCTGATAAACCTACTAGTTCCATGGGAGAAAGGAGAAGTAACTTGATTTTAGAGGCTGACTACCAAAGTGTGGCAAGTGCAGATACATACCAAAGTGTCAATACCCCTGATAGCTATGGCTACCCTAAAAGAAGTGAAGCTTTGATGATCATAAGAGCAATAGCTACTATGAAGATGTCTAATAAATAACTCCCACAGAGGAAGTCTCTCTTCAAGACCACTTGCAAAGCGGGTGGAAAAGTATGCAAGGTCCTAATAGATTCCGGTTCAACTGAGAACTTTGTGTCTCTAGAGATGGTGGAGAAACTAAAGTTGAGGAGACTACCTCACCCTTGCCCCTACAAGGTCTCATGGTTCACACAAGGACAACAAGCTGTTGTGGAAGAGCAGGCTTGGGTAGAATTCCAGATTGGAACCTATAGAGATAGGTTGATGTTTGACATTGCAAAGCTGGATGCTTTCCATCTCCTATTTGGGAGACCATGGAAGTTCGATTTGAAGGCACAACATGATGGTGCTAGGAATAAGTATTCCATCACCAAAGATGGTAAGGTGATTGAGTTGCTACCTTTGATGGAGAATGAGGAGGAGACCAAACAAAAGGAGGCCAAGGTGTTGGTGTTAGGAGGGAAACAGTTCATGAAGAACATGGAAGATGAAGGCCTGGTATGTTATGCCCTTATCCCTAGTCCAATAGTAACAAAGGTGGAGAGGTCTAAAGACAAGAAAGAAGACAGATTGAGGCTGGTTGACACTACAGTGCAACAACTACTAAACAAATACAAGGGTGTCATCTCTGATGGCATGCCAAGGTCAGTACCTCCCATAAGGGACATAAACCATTGTATAGACCTTATACCTGGATCCACCTTGCCTAATAAAGCAACATACAAGCTCACATCAGATCAGAATGTTGAGATGGCAAAACAGGTTGAAGAATTGTTGGAATCCAGATTGATTGGCAAAAGTTTGAGCCCATGTGGAGTCCCTACAGTCTTGGCCCCCAAAAAGGAAGGCACTTAGAGGCTTTGCACTAACTCAAGATCTATCAACAAGATTACTATCAGATATAGGTTTCCAATGCCTAGGATTGAAGATTTGTTATATTGTTTGGGGGGTGCTAGGTATTTTACAAAGGTTGACTTAAAGAGTGGCTATCATCAGATTAGGATTAGGTCAGGAGATGAGTGGAAGACTGCATTTAAAATAAATGAGGGGTTGTATGAGTGGAAAGTCATGCCCTTTGGCTTATCCAATGCACCTAGTACCTTTATGAGGTTAATGAATGAAGTCTTGAGGGATTTCATAGGGAAATTTGTTATAGTCTACCTAGATGACATTCTAGTTTTCAGTCAAACCAAAGGAGAGCATCTAAAACATGTAGATCTGGTCCTAACAAGATTGTATGAAGAACAATTAATGATCAACTTGGAAAAGTGTTTCTTTATGTTGGAAGAGATCATTTACTTGGGGTTTGTAATCTCACATGGTGAGTTGAAAATGGATCAAGAAAAGGTGAGTGCCATATTGCCTTGGCCTACACCTAGAACAATGAATGATGTTAGAAGTTTTCATGGATTAGCTACCTTCTATGGGAAGTTTATAAGAGGCTTTAGCCATATTTGTGCTCCTATGCTTGATACCATAAAGGGAGGACAAAAGTGCAGGTTTAGTTGGATAGAAGAAATAGATAACTCTTTTGAAACATTGAAGAGAAAAGTTGCTGAGCAGCCGGTCCTTGCCCTACCCAATTTCAACAAGATCTTCCAAGTGGAGTGTGATTCTAGTCACATGGCTATTGGGTCAGTGCTCAATCAAGAGGGAAGACCTATTGCTTTCTTCAGTGAGAAGTTGAATGAGGCAAAGAGAAGATATTCATCCTATGACCTAGAGATGTATGCTCTAGTTCAATCCTTGAAAAAGTGGAGACACTACTTGCTACCAAAAGAATTCATAGTCTTCATAGACAATCAGGCCCTTAGCTTTATAAATAGTCAAGAAAAGTTGAATCATCGACACATGAAGTGGGTAGAGACCCTACAAGCTTTCACTTTCATTCTTAAGCACAAGAAAGGGATCAAGAATAAGGTGGCAGATGCTTTGAGAAGAAGAGTCCTAACAGCAAATCAAATTCAGTTGGAGAGTCTTGGAATAGACTCCTTGAAATCCATGTATGAGGGTGATGAAGAATTTGGAGAGGCTTATAAGGTATGTGCTTCATTTGATGAATAGTTTCATGTTGAGTATTTTGAATTTTTTATTCAAAATGTATTGTTGTTTAAGGGTGCACAACTATGCATACCCAAATGCTCTATGAGATTGAATATAATTAAGGAGAAACATTGTAGAGCAATGGCAGGCCATTTTGGTCTTGACAAGACACTAGATTTGGTGAAGAGACACTATTTTTGGCCCAAACTACAGACAAATGTTAGGAGATTTGTGGAGAATTTGTGATCTACCAAAAGGCAAAGGGAAAGTCCACCAATGCAGGCCTATACCAGCTTTTACCCATCCCTTCAAGACCATGGGAAAGCATAAGTATGGATTTTGTTTAAGGGTTGCCTAGGACAAGGAAAGGAAATGATAATGTTTTTGTAGTGGTGGATAGGTTTAGTAAAATGGCACGTTTCTTGCCATGCAAAACCACTTATGATGCTTCTTATGTTGCAGACTTGTTCTTCAATGAGATTGTACGGATACATGGTTTGCCTTTGACTATAGTCTCTGATAGGGATGTGAAATTTATTGGTCACTTCTAGAGGACCCTTTGGAAGAAGCTTGGTACAAATTTATCCTTCTCCTTAGCCTACCATCCCCAAACGGATGGACAAACTGAAGTTGTAAAGAGGTCACTAGGGAATCTGCTAAGGTTTTTGACTAGACATCATGGAGAAAGGTGGGATAGTATATTGTCTCAAGCAAAATTATCCTATAATGATACAATGAATATGAGTATCGGTAAGTCACCTTTCCAGATTGTATATGGAATCCACCCAAGGGGTGTGATGGAGTTGAGAGAGCTACCCCAAGGAGAAGCCATTAGTGCAGATGGAGAAACCTTTGCTACCACCATAAAGGAAATCCATGACCAAGTTAAGACTCATCTTCAACAATCTATAGAAAGATATAAAGCTCATGCTGACAAAAAGAAGAGAGATGTTCAGTTTGATGTGGGAGACTTGGTGTGGGTTCACTTGAGGAAGGAAAGACTTCTAAAAGGCAGATATACAAAGCTGATGCAAAGAAAGATTAGACCCTACCAAATCTTGAAGAAATGTGGCCCAAATGCCTATGAACTTCAACTCCCACATGATCTTGGTTTGTCACCAATCTTTAATGTTTGTGACTTAACTCTTTATAAATGCAGTGTTGGTGCAGGAGAAGACACAATTCAAGTTATTGTAGATGATGACATTCCCAAACATGAACCACCAAAGTTGCATAAGGTTCTAGACACTAAGGTTGCAAAGCAAACTAGGAGAAAAGTTTACATGGAGTATTTGGTGGCTTGGAAAGGACAACCTGATTTTGAAGCTGTCTGGATGATAGAACAACATATCAAAGACCATGGTGCAGACCCGCAGACTCTCATCTCAAGTGGACTTGAGATTTCTTCTTCCGGGGAGTATGGTGTAGGAACACCCCTTCAAGATGATAAGTCACACTCAGAGGAGGGAGGATAAGACATCAAACATGTCTTTAGAATGTTTTTTATATGTTTCAATCATGCATTGTGTGTTTGTAATAAAGAACCCCATCTTGTGAGCCAAACTCCTATTTTGACATTTCTATAAGCCAATTAGGAATTTTGGACAATATGGGATCAAATGTGTGTAGGACATAGTTACCCTAGTGGTTTAAGTTCTTCTAGGATGATTTAGGAGGGGTCAGAATTGACCCAAGGCATTAGGAGGTGAAAGATGACATTTTGACAACTTTTGCAAAAGTTGTCAAAAGTTGTCATGAGCAACTTTTCTGCACTTTTTGCATTTTTGTTTGTTTGAACTCCTCCAATAGATCTAACCTCTTGGTTTTTGTTGAGAGCAGCTGTGGAGTGGTTTATACACCTTGTGGATCCAATTCCCAAGGAGAGACTATATAGAGGAAAGTTTTGGTGACAACAAACTAATAGAATTATGAGTTTTTCCTGCAATTCTAGAGTTTTGGTACGGGGTATGGTACTGTACGGATTGGGATCAATACCCAATGATGTGAATTGGTTGGAGAGGAGAGTTATCTTTGTTTTGGAGTTTTTTGGAGTTCTAGTTGTGTTTTTTTCTCTTGATATTCAAATTTTACTGTAGGTGCTCAGAAAACCAGGGTTTACCTTGGGTTTTTCCTCCTCCATGGCCATAACTTGCACTTTATCAATCTGAGACCCATGGGATTTGGTGAAAGGAAAGTATGGTCAGTGTATTATAGGATTCCAAATTTATTTTGCAAGAGGAGCAAGGGAGGGGTGTGTTTGAAGCGACCCTAGGTAGACATCTCTATGTGGCTACCTAGACCTTGAACAACAAAGATTCCCTTGTGTGCAAATGGTGATGGTTCTAAGCATGTAACCTTGGGATCCATTATGGTTTATGGTTCCCCACATACCCATGGGGTTGTAATTGCTCGGTTTACTCATCTAGATATAGGTGCTTCAAAAATGGATTCCTAATTAGCCCTTCAGGATAGTCAACATCCTCTTGGTTTAGACCTTTGTTTATCAAACCCACACCCTTCTTTTGGGAAATTGTGTAAATTCCAAAAGGGTACTTGAATCCAAATTTTTTTTTCCATGTTGTTTGAGAAATTTTGAACTTAAGGCCCCTTTACCTGCTAAAAAGGACTACAAGCAAATGGGCCTAATTGTAAGGGTACTATGGGGAATAGGGTTGAATCCTCAAAACCAGTGTTTGATCTAGTTCAAGTGAGTCATGTTTGACCCAAAACAAGTGTGATAATGGTCCATAACCCTTGGAGTTCTCAAAGTATATGTTGGAGCCATTTAACCAAGCTAAGTAGGTATGAGTCTTGAAGATGGTGAAGGGATTGAACTAATGTTGTAGAGCCTTGTCTTTATAGGATCCCATTATTGTTTTGAGGGGTCAGTGTCATACATTTTGAGGTGTTTGGTAGGTTACAAGGAGGGCTTTGCATCAACTTTGACCATTATGGGCCTTAACAGTATTGTAATTTGGAAAAAGCTTTGTAATTGCACTATATTATAAAGTGCTAGCATTGTAATATTTTGGGGGGGTTGATTCCCGATACTAGTGAAAAGGGTGGGGGTAAACTAGTATTCTTGTGTTCTCTTTCTTTCAACACTTCTTTCAAGGTTTTTGCATCATGGATACAACAAAAATTCTCATTCTACTCATAATTATTTTGAGTGGAAATTACACATGACATATACTTAAGAAAATTTGGTTTGCATAAGATAACAATGGGATTAGAAACTGAAACTATTGTACATGTAGAAAAACCTAAGTGGTTTAATAAATGTGATGAAGCATATGTAACTTTTTGTTTGTCTATTTCTCCTATCCTACTCTTTCATATTGAATCTTTGAGTACTAATGAAATCTGGTCAAGGTTAGAGACTTTATTTGGAACTCAAGATTCAATGAGGGGTCATATGTTGGAAAATGAACTCATAAGTCTAAGTCCAACCAATCTTAATACAATCCAATATTTCTTCACAAAATTTAAATCAGTAAGCTTGCAGCTAAAGCAATGTGGAATTGAAAAGAAAGATGAAAAACTGATTCTTAGTACTTTCTCTAAACTAAGTATTGAATATTCAATATTTGTTTCTACCTTCTATGCTACTAAGGGTGAACTTGTGACTCAATTTACCATGCTATCATTAGATGAATTTTCTATTTCTCTAACATGGGAATACGATAAACTAATCCTGATGGGCACTCTAAAATCCTTTAAGTCACATGCCTTAACTGTCAACCAAAGCACAAAAGATCAGAAAGCACAAAGTAGTAACAATAAGGAGAAGAAACAAAATAATAGCAATGAGAAGAAGGATTAGAAACAAGTTTCCTCAAAATAAGCTAATGAGATCCAATTTCTAACGGTGACAAGCCTAAGAAAGAGAAGGTCAAATGTGCCTATTGTAAAAGACCCAGTCATGACGAGCATAAATGTTTGAAGAAACAAATTGATCACTTGACATACATTCTTGAAAAGAATAATATCAGTGTACTTGAATTTGTAAAATAAATTTCAAGTGAGGGATATAACTAGGGGAAAGGAAAGGGCAAGGACCTGATATCATTTTCCTCACCACCATCCACTTGGGTTTCTGATTTGGGTGCCTTGCACCATTGTATCTTTAGAGCCATGTTCTATGCCTTCTATTTTGGTGGGTCATGACACTCCTATTGAGGTGTGTAGGAGAGGGTCTATTGATGTGGGGAATGACACATTCCATGATGTTCTTCATGTGCCCTCACTATAAACTAATCTCCTATTATTATATCAGATCACTCACATAGGTTCAAGCAAGTGGGTTGAGTTGTCTCTTGATTAAGTGGTAATTCATGAGTTTCACAACGATTCTATAGTTGCAATTGGGAAAGTAAATCACCAGTCTCAACTATATATGCTTTATCATTTTGCTCTTGATCTACCTTTTTATATTTTGCTCTCATTATGATGAAGTGATTAATTTGTGGCATCAATGATTTGGCCACTTAAACTATTGCTACTTGTAGAAACTCATTCAACATGATATGGTTACAAGATTGCCTCTAGTTCACTTCTTTGATGGTGTTTGTTAAGGATGCATTCTTGGCAAGCATCCTAAGCATAAATTTGACAAAAGGCAAATCTTGGAGAGCTTCACAGCTTTTGGAGTTGGTATATAGTGATTTGGCTAGACCATTTCCACATCCATCCTTTAGTAGAGCCTGATATATAATTTTGACATTTATTGTTGTTTTTTCTAGATACACCTTTGTTTATTTTCTCAAACAAAAGTTGGAAGTGTTTGATTCATTCTTGGACTTCAAATAATTTGTAGAGATACAATTTGGGAAATCTATCAAAGTTCTACATAAAAATAATGGGGGGGAGGGGATATGTTAATAATAGGCTGGAGCAGTTTTGTGTCTCTGAGGGCATTGACTTGCAACATACAGTTTCCTATAGTCTTTAGCAGAATGGAGTTGTAGAATGGAGAAATAATTCCTTGAAAGAAATGACCAACTATATGATTCACTCTAAATATTTGGTACCACCATATTGGGTACAAGCTATTAAATGTGTGTTATATCTGGCAAAACTGAGCCCCTCACAAATTTGTAAAGGGGGTAACACCCTTTGAAGCTTGGACTGGTCAGAAAGCCTTAGTTAATCACTTTCTAGTATTTGGTTCTCATGCATGGGCCCACATTCCAATATAGAAATGCAAGGCCATGGATTCACAAAGTAAGCCTTGAATATTTGTTGGATATCCAGATAATGTTAAAGGCTACAAGCTTCTTGATCCTACCACTCATAAGTTGTTCATTGAGAGTAGTGTTCATTTTGAGAAGAGTCATTCTAGCTCTTCTTCTACCACTTCTCTATCCACTATCATATTGGAACCACTACATCATGATGATAGTTCTTTAGATGATCTTAATCCTCCATCTTTTGATGATGATTCTTCATTCTGCACTTCAAATAGTGATAGTGATGATGAGGATTCACATTCATCCCATAGTCATAATCCAGAGGATGTTGATTCTCCTCTAGATTCTCGAGTCTCTAAACCTCTTTGGGATCATAAGACATTAGAGTCAGTAGGTGATTAGGCTGGTGATACTTCATATGCTAGAAGAACAAGGTCACAGTTTCAACAAGCTCCACATCTCTTCATTGCTTCAACTTTTGATCTACAATCCTTTTAAGAAGCTTAAGGTGTCCTTGAGTGGGATGCAACTATGTAGGAAGATTTTAGTTCCTTGGAGGGTAACCATACTTGGTATCTTGTCCCTCTTCCTAAGGGAAGAAAACTTGTTCAATGCAAGTGGATCTATCAGACAAAATTTTCTTCAGATGAGCCGATTGATAAACATAAGGCTCACTTGGTTGCTAAAGGATTCTCTCAAGCCTAGGATTTATTGCTTTAAGACTTTTGCACCAGTTACCAAAATGAATTCTATCTGACTTGTCCTTGCTATTACTATAGCTCACAGATGGGAAGTTCATTAGATAGATGTGAAGAGTGCTTTTTTTCATGGTGACCTTCGAGAGGAGATATACATGGAGTAGCCATAGGGGTTCATTTAGGATCATTTACTTATTTGTCATGTTTTAAAGTCTCTCTATGGCCTCAAATAGGTCCCTTGGGCTTGGTATGCCAATATGAACTCCTTCCTTCTAACAATTGAATTCACTTGTTGCCATTTTGATCCTAATGTCTACATTTTTCAATAAGATGATACTTTCACTTTTTTGGTTCTCTATGTTGATGATTTGTTGATCATAGGGAGACACTCATCCACCATTTAGGAAATGAAAAGTACCCTTTATGATTATTTCTTGATGATTGAATTAGGCCTTTTGTACTACTTCTTGGGGATGGAGATCACTTAGTCTTCTTCAGAAATATTCCTTACACATCCTAAGTATGGTCTTGATATGCTCTCTAGATTTTTAATTGTTTATTGTAAGAATTCACTGACTCCATTTCTGTCTGGGGTCAAACTTGAGGCTAAGTGTTCTTCACCTCTGGTAGATGGCACTTTATATCAACAACTTGTTGGTAGTCTCATATACTTGACTCACATGAGACCTGAAATTTCATATGCCATAGGCATGGTCTCTTGATTCATGCATGAGCCCCATGAGTTGCACTAGAAAGTAGCTAAGAGGACTCTTCACTACATTTAGGGTACTCATAGTTATGGGATTCATTATGCAGTGGGCATGTATTTCGACTTGGTGGCATACACAAATTTAGATTGGGTAGGTGATTCTTAGGATCACAAGCCTACTTTAGGATATTGCTTCTCTCTTGGTTCTGGTCCAATTTGTTGGTTGAGCAAGAAGCAATTGACAATTTCTCTTTCATCTATAGAGGTTGAGTATTGAGGAGTAGTTAATGCTTCTATTGAGGCTATTTGGCTTCAGAATATTGTCACCAAGTTTGGCATTTTTTCAAAAGCCTACAATCATCTTTTGTGACAACCAGAGTGTCATATATCTCTCATAATCTATTCCATCATCAAAGGACCAAACATATTGAGATCCACACACACTACATTTGAGAGTTTATTCATGAGTAGATCATTGATCTCAAGTATTGTTTGATATTATATTAGATTGTAGAATTCTTCACCAAACCCTTCATTGAGAGCAAGTTCCTTCATTTACGATCTTTTTTTGGGGTGTGACAAGTGTCCACTTTGGGTTGGAGGGATTCTTAGTCCTCTCTCTCTCTCTCTATTTATGGGGGGCCTTCTTGTATATGTTGGGAGGGGCTTCTTCTCTTTGGTGGGGAATTATTTATACATGGGTACCTAATATGGCCTCACTTGCTAGGAACTATCATCTTTTTACCCACCTAAGTTATGTTTAAGGGGGGGTGTTAGGTATTAGTGTGAGTGGGTGCAAGGTGTCAACATCTTCCATGGGAGTTACACTTGCCTTTTTTAGGCTATTGTGGTGGTCTCTTCCCATTAGTCGTATTTGCCACCTCCCCCCTCTCTCATTTTCTATATACACTCACTCCTAGCTAGTCTTTGTATTCCATTCTATTTCATTGTAATTGCATTTTGTAGCCTTTTTCTCTTGAATTCTCCTAATGCTATTTTTCTCTTGTAGCATTTGCATTTCTCTCTTGGAAACTAACTTTGTGTTGTTATTTTGATCTTGTATCATTTACTTTCATAGTTTTATTTCTATTCGTTTGCACTACTTATTTTGGGTTATTCATCTTTTTTAGATTCCAACAAAGAGGAGGGATGATATTGTGGCCAGAGATAGGATGAGGGGGAGGACATGTATGTTTAGCTAGCTACTACTCTATTTGAGCAATGAGGCATATAGAGAGATAGCCTACATATAGAGAGATATATATGGTTTGTAGACTTAAATAGCTTATAGGATCATTGAGATAGATGGATTACATGTTCAATTATCTTGTATGATAGCTTGAAGAGATATGGAGTTGATTGGGAAGTAAAGGATGGAGGCGAATTTGAGGAGGATAAAAGATACATCGTAAAGGTTGATAAGATATATGATCACAAAGATTAGCAAATAAATCTAAGAAGCTAACTACCATAATATGTTATATGAGTTTGTAACTCATATGGATTATTGGTCTCCCATTTTTGCTACTTAGAGCCACTCAGGTGATCACAGTCTCAATGATCAATAAGTGAGGGTGTTATAATGACACCTCTAGCATGACCACCCATAGGATCATCATAGCCATAGGTAAGGCCATCACAACCACCTATTGGGTCTCACTAGCCATCACCCACCCATTGAGAGGGAGAGAGTTCATTGTAGTGGATGAATTTGTAAATGTACCAAATTTTGTAGGCCATGAATTATTTTTCTTGTTGGCTAAAATATATATGTATATTTGTGGCTGGTGTAGCCCATGTACAAACATTATGATGATGTATCCATAGAGGATAAAAATTGAAGCGTTGTGAAGGGTGGTCAAACTTGTTAAAGCATTTTACAACTAATTATGTTTTTTTTAGCTTAAGTTCACTTAGTTGTTCTTTTAGCTTAGCTTTAGTTGAGCTTTATTTAGCTCCTCATGCTTACACTTTAGTTCTCCTATTTTTGTTTTAGGGCATATTAGTGCTTTCTTTATAAGCACCTTATTATGCATTGTAATTTCATCTTGTAATATTTGCTTTTGAGGAATATGACATGTTTTTTTTGTTTCTATTGTTTGTGGAATGTGTTCTAGTTTGTTGTTTGATCTTGCAAGCTTGTGTTGTAATATTCAACATGGTATTAGAGCTCAAATTTTACTTCAACATTGTATTAGAGTATGGAATCAAGAAAACCTTTCTCAAGATTTGAGGGTTTCTTTTCTTAGAAGCATTGTAGGGTCACCAAATTTGCCTTCTTTTGTGGATTTGGAAGTAGGGAATTTTTATTAGCTTTTGGAGCAAAATGGGCATAATAAAATATTTTTAAAAAGATTTCTATTTTTGAAAACTTTCTATTTTCAAAAAGTTTCTATTTTTTGGAAAGTTTCTTATTTTGAAAGCTTTCTATTTTGGAAAGTTACTATTTTTAGAAAATTTCTATTTTTGGAAACCCTTTCAAGCCTCCAGGCCCATTTTGACATGCAGTTGGTTTTTTTACCATAACTAGCTCATATGACATCCATTTTTTGACTTTCACATATCATTGAAAAGATGATTTAGAGGGTTATTCAAATCTATAGGTGGTTTGATCTAATTTATCTCTTATTGACTTTATATTTTCATTAGATGGCTTCTATTGGGCTGTCCTACACATATTTCCAACGCTTAGCCCAATTTGGGCATTTTGAGCATCCATTTCATGCACTTCTTTGTTTGTAGATGCATTGAGATAAAGTGCCACACTTGTGTATAGTTTTTGGGGATTTTTCACATTCAATTGTGCCTTATTTTATACATGCACTATATTATAAAGTGTCATGAGGGGGAGTTGTGTAGTGTATTTTTTTTTGCCATCACATCTTTGTTTAGTGAGTATCCCTCTACAATGACATCAAATCATAGAGATTATTGTGTCATGTGTGTGTGCAATGGTTTCATACCCTTTTTTAGTTGAAGGTACTTTCTAGTGCACATTCATATTCTCCTTCATGCACAACTTGATGACACTTAGTTTTAGTGAACTTTTCATCTCTCTCCCTTGTTAGCTTTATGGGGGTTTCCTATTGTTGGCACTAATGCTTCTTTGGTTTCACTTTGGAGTTAGCTATATATTAAGTATTTGTTCCAATGCATTAGTCGAATGTAGTGGTTAAATTTTAGTGAGATGGAGCTTTTACCATATAGATACTCTTCATTCTAGTTTTGTGGAGGCGAACTTCTATCTTCTATTGATCAATGTTCTTTAGACTATTGGTACCTATACTTTTTACTAGCTATTTGTTTTTGCATGGTTGAGTAGTGATGTTGGGGTCACTTGTGCAAATTCATATGCCATTTGTATCTTCAATTACTAGATTTTTTAGCTTGCCACCTATTTGATCGAGTAGTGTCATTTTGGGCACTCATGCAGATTCTTGTCTTCTTGATCTTGATCATCATCTTGATTTTAGACGAGGTTATTTATTTAGCACTATAGCAGCTATTGTTTGATAGTTGTCTACAACTTCTTCATGCTTCAAAGGATGTTCTTCATGTTCCTATTCTTTTGAGACATTGATTTGGAGGCTTCTTAGTCCTTCCTTCAGTAGTACATGTCTTTTTCATACATCACATCTTTCACTTTTGAAGAGGGGTATTTTCCCAAGTGGTTTCTTCTTTTCTCTATTTAGAGAGACCTCTTTTTTGTACTTGGGTACCTAATCAGGCCTTTAGTTTCTAGGACCCATCTTGCATTCATGTATTTAAAGGTTTTCTACTTCACCCTAAGTTTCACTTAAGGGGGGGAGTTAGAGAACTTTAACAACTAATTATGCTTTTTCAGCTTAAGTTCACTTAGTGGTTCTTTTATCTTAGCTTTAGTTGAGCTTCATTTAGCTCCTCATGCTTGAACAAGTTTAGTTCTCCTCTTTTTGCCTTAGGGCATATTTGTTCTTTCTTTATGAGCATCTTATTATGCATTGTAATTTTATCCTATAATCTTTGCTTTTGAGGAATATGACATATTTTTTTTGGTGCTCTTATTTATGGAAGGTGTTTTAGTTTGATGTTGATCTTGCAAGCTTGTGTTGCAAAATTCAACATGGTATCAGAGCTCAATATTTACTTCAACATTGTATTAGATTGTGGATTCAATAAATCCCTTCTTGAGCTTTAAGGGTTTCTTTTCTTAGAAGCATTGTAGGGTCACCAAATTTGCCTTCTTGTCTAGATTTGGAAGGTAATTTTTACCAGCTTTTGGAGCAAAATAGGCATAAAAAAAACTTTCTATTTTCAAAAGCTTTCTATTTTCAAAAAGTTTCTACTTTTGGAAGGTTTCTATTTTTGAAAACTTTCTATTTTGGAAAGTTTCTATTTTTGGAAACCCTTTCAAGCCTCCAAGCCCATTTGGACATGCATTTGGTTAATTTTGACAATAACTTTCTCATACAACATCCTTTTTTTGACTTTCACATATCATTGGAAAGCTGGTTTAGAGAGCTATTCAAATATTTAGGTGGTTTGATCTAATTTTACTCCTATACACTTTATATTTGCATTGGATGGATTCTATTGGGCTATCCTACATGTATTTCTAGCACTTAGCCCAATTTGGGCATTTTGAGCATCCTTTCCATGCACTTCTTTGTTTGTAGATGTACTGAGATAAAGTACCACTATTGTTTATGGTTTTTGGGGATTTTCACATTCAATTGTGTCTTATTTTGTACATGAACTATATTATAAAGTGTCATGGGGGATTGTGTAGTGTAGGTGAGGTGGAAGTTTTCCCATTGTATTTGATTTGACTAAAGCAAAGGCTTTATGTGGCATGGAATTGCATGAGGTACAATTTACAATGCTACATTTTGCCCCCACTTTAGTGAGCATATCAAATAGAGATGCAAGCTAAAGTATAAAGAAAAAGAGTTGAGAAAATTATACCAAAACAAGAAGGGGAATCAAAGAATTCTATCCATGTAGAATTTCTCCCAGGGAAGAGACTTGAATCAAACCTTCGTGAGATAGTGTTGGGTTGTATCGTCATAAAAATGTTAGTTATAGACGAACATGTTAGATGAAAAAGCAAAAAGTTGGATATGGAAACAATTAATGATTAAACACATATTACAAGATAATGATCTTGATGAAAGAAGATCATTGAGATGGTGTCAGTATGGGTACTAAGTTGTGTTATGCTAGATAGCCATATGATTAGTTGACATATGGCTACTTTAAACTATGTTGTAGGACAAATACAAAAGATATAAATATTAATTTGGATAGTGGTTTGTCCCCCACACAAGGCAATAAATGAGATAAATATGATATGAATGTTGATATGATAGCCCCCTTGGAATGAGATGCGTTACATAGAGATTAACACAAGTCATTTTAAGGAGAAGTGATGTTGTGTCATATCAATATAGCTAGATGTTTTCATGGAATTCTACCTTGCAAAAAATAGAACATGATATCCACAACATCAACAAAAATAAATAAAGAGTGACTGGTCTTCACTACATACCATATGGTTGGTGAAAAATGTCACACACTCAGCTCGGTTGGAGTGTTCAATGAAGTAATCAAATGTCCTAAGTGGAGGCTCATCTAATTATTGATCATAGACATAACTCTAGGATGATGTTGGCACTATATGTGCAACAAAGTTTTCTCAAGACTTATATCATTGCATGAAAGAAACACTAGCTAAAGAAAGCATAACAATGCATAACATAGAAATCGTGTTATACTATAGTTACTATGGGTTACTTGAAGAGTGACTCAACAATGGATACAAGTAACATTAATCTAATTTGGTTGCAACTGAGACTCTATCTAAATGATTTCATTAACAAAATCCATAAACTAACTAATATTAATTAAGAGAGTAACATTAATCTAACTAATGCATATGTAAATGAAACTAATCTAATTGAAAGAAAGAAGAGGAGTGTCACACTACCTCAAGTGCTTGTCTTGAGGAATGCAGTCTCCAAAAAGTAACAATATGCTAATTCAAAGTGTAATAATAATTGTCCATTCATATTCATAAGTTCAACAACAATAATGATACTCACAAAGATTTAGAAAATCTACCTTGCAATATCATAATGATTAACTATTAACTAATTGAAGGAAAAATATATATTGTAATAAAAAAGCTAACTTGAACATAACTCCCCCTTTTAAAACAACTTGAGAGAGTGGAGCATTTACACTCTCAAACTAATCCTAAAACATGTGTCATTCATCCCTATTATTGAGGAAGACTTATTCAAAATATAACAACAATTACATCTAATAGGAGTCTTATGTTAGAACAAACTCTTGTTTGATAGTAACGTAAAACCAAGAACATGCACAAGTACATTAAACTAAATTTATGAGGAACCACATTATCTATCTCCATGGCTCTTTAAATTATCCATGTTTTCTAGGTAGAGAGAGTCAACAAAGACTCAACATGACAACACTTCTCCATGTAATTCTTGACTACTTATATGTGAACCCACCAAGTGGATCTCCTTTGGCTACATGTGAACAATGATCTCTCAAGTTACATATATACCATAAACAAGGTGATAATATGGTTTAGAAGATAATTAAAATGTATAATAATTCTGATAAGTATGATAAAAGTAGTAGTAAATAAGTAAAACTAGGACAATCCCAAGACTCATCACAACCCCCAACTTTTCCCTTTGCTTGTCCTCAAGAAAACCAATACCTTAAATTAAATTTTAAGACATCTAGCCTATAATTTATGGACTTAGTAACTCCTGAGAGCTGTTGTAAATAAAAGCCTTTGTCTTCTTTGATCTACTCCCATCAGTCCCTTTCCTTTGTCACATCAAGTATCTATCCTCCTATCCAATGTGGTACTGGGTAGAGAAGGAGAGGAGGATGGAATCTGAGTGGAATCCAATATGCTTTTGTATCCTTTGAGGGTTTCATATATCTATGTGCTCTCAACTCAGGCACTAGAATTATATAGGGAATGTATTTCCCTTCATTTGAGTTCTTGGGATAATAGTGATAACCTATGTTGACAATGTACCAGGTTCTTTTCCTTTGCTGTCTCCTTCATAAAAATTATGAACATGTGATAGTCCTATTTATGAACTTGTGAAAGTCCCGTTCCCTGCATTCATGAATTTTTATTACAACTTCTAGCCTATTGGTCATCCTAAACCATTCAACTGCAATTTTATTTGGCTCATCACACTCACCTCTGATCATTAATGTATGCTACTTTTATCTTTTTTGATAGAGATGATATAGTTCCCCTTGGTCCTACTTATTCTTTAAATAGGATGATAACGCTTTTAACTGCACACCCCCACATAAAGTAAGGGATTCAACGTGGTATTGTAGGCAACTACCAGACTGTGCAGGTAAAATTCACAAACCTAGTCTTGTGTGTCCAAGGTTGCTTGGAGTAGGAAGTAAGGAATGACCTTAGTGAAATGATAGAGATGGGTGTACTGTTAAGCATTTGATTAATTTGGAAGCACAATAATTTTACTTATAAATATAAGGCATAAACTCTAGTAGGGTATTCACAACTTTTGAGTTGATTGACCAAATCAACCATCTTCTCTAGGTTGAAAGTCAATTTCTTGATCTTTATATCTATTTCTCTTATTTCTACCCCATCTCCAGCTTTGAGTGCTTGATTTTTCTTCTTGCATTGATTCTTGTGCCAGTCAAATTTCAAGTGTGTTTTCCATAGGGAAATGTTGAGGGCGAGTGTAGTGATAGTGCTAATGTGTCTTTCTCCTTAACAATAGGGCATCCTTTCTTTTGTAGTTTCATAATAGCCGAATTGGCTAACTTATCCAATCCTACCCCTTCTTGTTGCTGGAGAGTTAATTGTGTCTCTAGCTCTCTCACTCTACCCTTGTTTACCCCATCTTCCTCTCTTTTAACTCTACCAAATGTTCTTCCAAATATTTTATCCTCCGAAGAGTTGCTTGTATCTCATCATTCTTTCTCTTCCCTTTCAGTGTGTATTCTAGACCAATAGAGATATTAGTTACTACACCAATCTTGTTATTGCTACCATAGTCCTCCATTGGGGGTATTATCCCTTGTTTTTATGGGCTTAGTATCTTGGTAGACATTTTATTTGCAATATAGGGGTTGTCATCATCAGTCTCATGATCATAATTATACAGTTCTTGCTCTCCTTGTACCTTTTATCCAATGGGTTCCTTTTCTGTTATCCCTTCACCCTCATTAGCAATCTCATTGTCCCTAAAACATTATTCCCTTTTTGAATCAGTATGAATATGTACAGTATCTTGTGTGGGAGGTTCTTATTTATATGAAATTTCCTTTTTTGTGAGATGATTAGAGTGTCTCTTTGGTCTCTATGGCTCATGAAGCCCCTTTTCTTTTGGCTTCTTATGTTGAGATTTCTTCTAAACTTTTGGGGATTTAAAATTTTCTTTAGGTTTCCCCTTTTTAGACCCTCTTTTTGATGCCTTCCTAGCTTCATCTACAACTCTCTACCTCTTTGACACATGATTTTCAATCCTTACTTCAATCTTTTTTTCTTACATTTTGATGTCGAAGAGGAGGAATTTTTTTCTTCTTCTTTACAAGTGAAGTGGAAGGTCGAGGGGTTTGTTATGAGGATAAAATGGGGATTTTTCTAGAGGATAAAGATATTTTTAAGAATGTTATGGGTAAGCTATTGGTTCACTATCATTATCACTTTCATGTTACAATTCTTTCTCCTTGGACTTCCTAGGGTTTTGGGTAGGTGAGAAAGTGAATGGTATGGTACCCTCATTAACTCCTGGTGTTTCTCTTATGAGGGTTTTAGTTTACTCTATCCCTCTTGTCCATTCTCCTTCCCTCTCAATTCTTCTAGACCCTTTAGCCCTATCATTTACATTTCCTAGAATATTTCTTAAAAGACTATTATAAATATTGTCTCATTCTTTAAATTCCTACTAGCTAACATTCAAAAATTGGGAAGACAATCTCCTTTTTACTAATAGAACAATTAGAAAATGATGAGACAAGGAAGAGGGTCTCCTCTTCTTTCTGTACTCAATGGCCATTGTTGTCAACATATAATGGAAGTAATTTGGGACATTGACTAACCTATTATGACAAAGATGACTCATCAACTTGAAATGTATAGTATAGAGAAAAGAGTGCTTTCCATAACAAGTGAAATACCTGATAATTTGGAATGCTACCTCCCTAGAGTTGAGGTAGAGAAACACATTGAGTTCCTTGAGAGGTTGAGTCAAAAGTATCATGAGGGTAGGAAAATTCTGCTCTCACTGACACTACATCTAGAGCTGTTGGGATTACTTCTCTAGTCTATGGAAGACCGATCACTTTTAAAATTGAAAACTCTGATGCATCAACCCTAAGTGCTTTGAAAATGGCTTCATTGTTATGAAATGTTGTTGTAAATTATTTTATCATCTTGTCATTATATATTTTTAGCCACAAACAATAAGATAGCCAACCCGCTCTTTCAAAAAATAACAAGGAATTTGCATATGTGAGAAATAAGGTATGATCTATAGACTTTCTTCTAATAGGTTCACCACCTATTATGCCTTTTTCTTAACTTCTTACTCTACTTTTTTTGTCTGTCTTCTATTGCAAGTGAGCTATCTTCATCTAACAACACTTGTTATCTTCCAATTTTAGCTCAATCTTTAGCCCAATTTTTAGCTCAATCTTTAGCTCAATATTTAACTCAATATTTAACTCAATATTTAACTCAATATTTAACTCAATATTTAACTCAATATTTAACTGATGTTTATTCATTACATCCTCAACTCACTTGGTTCCACAGTTCTATCCACTCAAATTCTCTAATCAACTCAATTTTCTTTACTGAAAAATACATGGGTAATTATATGACTATAATGCGGGAACTGGTTTACTCTATTAGCCAAGGTATAGACTTTGTCAGGTACTACTACACTTCACCAATTAACAAAAATTACAAACAAAAAAATTATAACAACTACTGAGACAAAAATAATATGATGGCATCCTTACAAAAATAGTATTAGTGATGATATCCCCCCCCCAACTTAAAATACTAATTTATTCTCATATAAAAGTCAAGGAAGGTAGGGTATGATCAATCAAAATTACGATTTAATAGTATACAAATGACATGTAAATATACATATACACATATGAACCATTAAATTGAATATAAAATCAATCTATCATAAACAAAATTTAATGTGGATCATACCTATATAAAGTCCATCAAATGACTGAAAGTATGTGTTGCGAGTTGGTGGAGAATGAGACAAAAGATGTGCGAGGTAGGTGAAATGAAGTTGATCTAATTGATTGATGAAAATAGTGAAGATGATGGTAGTTGGAATATGACATGGTGATGTCATGTTGAAAAATTAAATTTGGTGGTAGAAGGCATGCACATGTGAATAGATTGATAAATTGCTTGTACATATGTGAAAGGATTAATGGCTACATGTAGAATGAGGCTTCACATGGCTACATGTAACTAGAGAAAAATGTTTACTACATTTGAAAGTTGCAATTGTGCATGGATACTAATAGTTAGGACCTAGTTAAATGTGTTAGGTCCCAACTGTAAGTCCTGGAGTGTTATTGAAGAAAATAAAAATAACATAAAGATAAATGTGTAGTGTGTGCATGTGATTTGAGTTAACATTTTATTCAGATTTAATAGTTATGGGTGAACTAGAGGGTTCATCTGTAGTCATTGGGTGTTCCCCTACTACTATTGGTGATTGTGGAATGGTTGCTTTAGATGAGTCAAATGGAGTGGAAGGTAGTGGAGAAGTGGAGGGAGATGGTGGTATGAATTGTTTGTGTAGATTGAGTAAAGAATAATCTTCATTCAAAGGCTTCTTATACAACTTTAGCCTATTTACATTAACCATAAATTTAAAATAGATCGGGTCAATAGTGGTGAGCTGAACAGCTACAATGAGAAACATTGGTTGAATTTCATAGGGTCCTAGCTAGCATGTTTGAATTTTGTCCTTGTGGTCCTTGTACCTTGAATCATATAACAATCCTAGTCCCCCTCTTCAAACTCTTTGGTTTTGATATACTGATCATGTCATTTACTCCTCCATCTTTGGACAATCTCAGTATGCCACATTGCTTTTATTCACATCTCATCAATTGCTTTCAATTGATGCAACCTAACCTTTTGAGCTTGGTCAAGATTCATATCTAACTCCACTCTTGTCCTTAATGTTTTATATTCAAACTTAGTAGGGACAACAAATTTCTTCCCATAGATATGCTCATAGGGTGTGAACCCATGTTTTTATATATGCCAAAACTATTTAAGGAAATCTCGTGGCCCAATCTTTTCTATGTATTTAGATAGTTTTAGTCAGAATTCCTTCCAATTTTCTATTGGTAACTTCTACCTGACCATTGGATTGTGGATGATAGGGGTGGATCTCTTATGCCTGATTTCAAATTATTTGACCAATTGTGCTATCAGATCATAAGTAAACTGTGGACCCTGATTAGTTAATATTTCATGGGGAACACGATACCTGGTAAATATCTTGTTATACAAAAATTGGGCAACTTTGGTATCCCTAGTAGTATTTAACGCCTTGACTTCTAACCATTTGGTCAGGTAATTAGTGCAAACTAGGATGTTAGTTTTGTTATCATATGTGAGTTCAATTGGTGCAACAAAATCTATCCTCCACTTGTCAAATGGTGCAAATGCTAGTTGAGGTTAAAGTGGTGTCTCATCACTTCTTGTGGGTCTTCCTATCATTTGACAATGATAACATCTACTTGTATGTTGGACGACATCTCTATGTATAGTAGGCTAATAATATCCTGCATTAAGTATATTGATAGTTATCCTTTTGGGCTATGAAATAGCCTCCACATGGTTCATCATGACATGCTTTAAGAACATAAAATGTATCATCCTCTCTAAGACATATACACACAATTTTTCCAAGTCCTATATAAAATAGGTACCTAGCTATCTAAGAATAGGAAGAGCTAGAGTAGATAGTTGCTTTTTCTCCTTGGGTGACATAAGTGGAGGTGTTTGACTTGTAACTTAATATTTAGCAATATCAACATATCATGAGGTGTATATTGATAAGGCAAAGATATGTTTGCCAAGAAAAGGGTCATCCACTATTGGATCATCTATTGAGGTTGTTAATCTAGAAAGGAAATCTGCTATTATATTAGCCTTACCAGGCTTGTCAGCAATGATAATGTCAAAATCTTATAAAAAGAGTAGCCATCTACCAAGCCACCCACTTACTACTGGTTTGTTCATCAAATAACATTGTTTCATGATAAATATGAATGAAAGTAGGGTATCCAATGTTATACTGTCTAAATTTATTTATGACATAAATGACAACAAGCATCTCTTTTTTTGTAACTATATAATTGACCTCAACACCTTGCAAATTCTTACTAATATAGTAAATTTTATATTCAGAGGCATCCATATGTATTTGAAAATTAAAATTCCAATTAGGTCTTCTGAGTATGGGTGCTTTTTGTGAGAGAAAACTCAAGTAATTTAAAGGCTTTTGTGAGTATGGGTAGCTTGTTGTCCACTCAAACTCTACCTATTTTGTAATCAATGTGAATAAAGTGTAACAATTTTTTTGAAGTCCTTAATCAAACTATTACCTAAATTTCACTACAGTTAAATTTGGTGGCCTAATGTAGCCTTATACATTGCAGATGAAGAAAGGTACACAATTTTTTTTTTCATAAAAATATTTATTTTGCACATTATGATTTCAAAATGGAATTTATTTCATTATGCAAGTATTTTTTCAAGAAACAACAATAGAATATTACTTATAAATAGCTTTTTATTTATAATAAATGTATAAGGTATCCCACACAAGCCATGGGAATAGGTGGCTAAGCTATAGACATACATTCTCATACAATTACACAACTAAACTATATAAACAAATGAAAGAATGAGAATGATAGTAGGGTGAACCATCATTGCCTGGAATAACGAGCCCGAGCTTGAAGAAGTGTTGGGTCTTCATCTACTTGTCCATCTTCGATTCCTCTTGCCCCCATCCCATCAGTACCTATAAGAGAATTGAAAAAAATAAGTTAGAGAAATGAGGATAACCATACTTTCACACTCAAACTCATCAGAATACATAGTCTATTTACATAAGAATATCAAAATATATGTCTACAACTGTTAGGATATCAGATCTAGAAGCAAAGGAATCAACATAGAGAAGGTGCCATGAGATAGTATCAAGTATCATGTTTTATTGAACTTGTTTGTTCACTGTGCAGGTATAGAACTATAGTGTCATAAAATTATGACCCTATCAATTTTTGATCGCATTAGGGTCCTCACACATGCGAAACCGAATCCCCTATCCTGATTGGAGACTGCTCAATCCTCAGAATCTGCTTCTCCCTTGGCCTCCACACCACCCTGTCTACACTCTGCCCTAGAGAAAGGGGCAGGACAGGGGTGTGAAACCCTTGTCCCCCCTAGGATAGGGGCATGGAACCCTTGTCCTTCCAGGACAGGGGCGTTGTGCCCTTGTCCCTACCCTATTTTGGGGCTAGACCCTTTTCTGAGCTTACATTATAGGATGTGTAGTGAGTGGGAAAACTTCCTCAATGTCAACTTGTGATGAAAATCAATTTCTTTAACCCTAATTGACATGTATTTAAGTTTCATATTCCCTCTCATTTGGATAAGTTTGATAAGTTGGATGAGTGGGAATTTTACATGTGATCAAGCATTCAAGAGCATTCAAGCATTCTTTTCTAGCATTGAGCATTCTCAAGTTTTCCTTCAAGGCTAGGTGTTGCATTTAAGTCAAGGATTCAACCATTGAAGAGGAGATTGATTCCAACATTCAATTCCACACAAGTATTTCTATCAACATTGCTATCACAACCTCCCTTGAGGTGATTTACATTTTAGTCTTTCATTTACATTTACTTGCAAGTACTTTCTTTCATTACTTGGTTAATTCCAAAATTGGGGTTTGAATTGAAGATAAACCCCCAATCCTAACCCCTTTTCCTCTCTTTTTTATGTGTAGGTTGTTGGTGCAAAACTGTACTTTTGGATTTGGACTCCATTTGCAGAGGCAGAAAAACCCTTTTCATTTCATAGATTTTTCGGAGGATCGTGTACATTCCCGTCATGATCCAGGCAACTTTTCCTCAAATTCCTAGGGTGGCTTCATCTTGACATATTACAACCAGATCTAGGTGCACAACTTCATCCCATGCTTCGATCTCAAGTTATAATTAGTTCTTTGTCACTTTTGCACTACATAATTCAATCGATTCCTTTCCATTTCAAATAGGAAGAGGGGATCAACTTATCATTCCCATTTCATTCAAAATTCTATCTTCTTCTTTGGAGGATTGAATCTAGTGAATTTTCCTCTCCTCTTCTAATGTAATAGATGAAAAGTGTTTGAAGGGAAATCCATAGTGAAACTCTCATCTCTCCTTGGAGGGAAAGGGTGGTTTTCCTCTTGATCTCTCATTCACACATTTTTCACCCACCATTACATTTTGGTGACATTAAATTTGGGTGAACTCGACATCTTACATGCTTTCCTTTTAACAAAATTGCATATTTTTCATTTGCATGTTTAAATTTTCTACAAACTTAGTGGTTAAATCATTAAAAACCCTAGTTTTTAAAATTAAAATAGAACTTGTGATTTGAGAAAATTGCTTGTGGTTATCTTAGATCTGATTTTTTTTTTGTTTGTCAAATTCAATTTCCTCATTGTCTTGTTCAATTTGCAAAATCAAATTTACAAAATTAAGCAGTTACTTGTTAAAACCCTAATTTTTCAAAAATCATCTTGAACTTGTGCAAAAATTGGATTTCCATTTAATTTCCAGATTTCTGATTGTTCTCAGATTTCTTTTCATTCCTACAATTCAAAATTTTAATTTCCCTCATTTTTCCCACAATTTAAATTTTAAAATTAAGTGGTTAGGTCATAAAACCCTAATTTTCAAATTTAATTGGATATTGTGCAAATTTAAATCAATTTCATTCCAATTCAGATTTCTAAACATTTTTCAAGGTGTCACTATCCATTAGGTTTGACCTTTTTCAAATTTGCAATTCAATTCCTCTTTTTCTTCAAAACCCTAATAGGGTCCTATTTTTACATTTGAACCTTAAGTTCGCCTATCTAGAAATCGTAAAATTCGTCAATTTTTTGGGGTTAGCTTTGAAATAATCGTAATATTCATCCTTGAAAATTTTGAAAAAAGTTGGTCGGACCATGTGCATTCCCGCCACGGTCCTCAACTTTTTTCTTGAAATTTCGGGAGACTGTTATGACTGTATTTAATAGCCTAAATCTAGAAGATTGGCTGATTTTGTTGATTTTTGATCCTTCTAGAATCAAAAAATACCTCCAAAATTCAACATTTCAAATTTCAAGAATTTTTTTAAAATTAAGAGGTTAATTATAGTCTGCCCTGATTTTAAAACTTCTAATTTTAAAATTAAGTGGTATTCCCTTGGCCCTAATTTTAAAATTCCAAATACCTTTCATTTTTAGAAATTGTGTGATCATCTTCTTCCAACAAAGTTCAAATTGTTTAATCAAAATTTTCTTACATTTTGCATTAATCAATTTTGTAAGTTTTGTTCCAAAATTCAAAATTCAAATTTTCCCTCTAGTGCATGAGTTTCACCACTATTAGTCCTACCTATACTATCCCTATTTGATGAAGCATTAGAATTAAGGCCTTCAAAGGTTTAATTACTAAGGAGATGGAGCCTAATTTGGGTGACTTATTTAATGAGGATCACATGAATTCTTCCCATCCTAATCATGTGCCTATTCACCCCATTGATGAATCCCATGATGAAGAAGAAGCTTTAACTAGAGTCTCTATAGATGAACTTTCCACAGTGGACAATCAATTTGATAACTTTCAACACTGGATGTCCCAAGAATACCCTAATAGTGAAGCTCTTCCATTAATTGAAGGCCTCAAGTGCATGATTCAAAGTGATAAGAATGGAATTGATATAATGCGTGGCATTGCATATATTGTTGATTCTAATGTCATGCCTATCAAGAGTTGTGCTGAAACCCTAGGTTATTCACAACCTTCAACACAAGTCAATTGTTCAATTCCTTTGACTACTCTTATGACTAGTATTCCTACTTTTACCTCCAACATCATGGCTACATCAACTCAAAATGTCATTCCTACAACCATTAGTCATGGGGGCAATCCCTCTTCTTCATTTAATCCTCCATCTTTACCTATGTCTTCCATAAGTATTCCTATTATTCCTCAACCAATCAATGTGACACAAGGGGGCAATTCCTTCAACAACTTTGTTCCTCCTTTAAGTGTCCCTTTTCCTACCCAATCATCACCTATGCCTACTTATCATAATTCCCCACCACCTTATTCTCAATCCATGCCTTCCTTCAATAACATCACACCACCTTCTCAATCAACTATGTCTAACATTAATTCTTCTACCGAAGTGACAATTAATAATCTTGCTCAAACCGTGTCTTCCTTACAACAACAAATTGCTTCTATGAGTCAACCCAAGTTTAGTGTGCCCACCTTTGATGTTGTGAGCCCACTTTCTCTTGATATTGTTAAAGCCGTGCCACCTAAACATGTTGAGATCCCTCAATTAGAATTCTATAATGGAAAAGGTGATCCTCTTATGCATGCCAAAACATTTCACACCTTGTGTACCAATTTTGCTTATGATCAAAGATTGCTTGCAAAATTGTTTACAAGAACACTAACAGATAAGGCTTTACAATGGTATTTCTCTTTGCCTTCTTATTCTATCACTTCCTTTCAATAACTAGAAAATGCTTTCATCCAACAATTTCAAAACAACATTGGTCCTAAAATCACTTTGATTGATTTAATGCATTGTAAACAAGGTGTTAAAGAAAACGTGATTGATTTCATTGGTATATATATGCATTTGTATGCTCAAATTCATTTTCATGTACCTAATAATGATATTAAAAGAATTTTCATTTCTAATTTACAAAAAAATATCAGGGAAAAACTTCTTTTGTCCGAATTCACTTCCTTTCCGTAGTTGTGCGCAACACTTCACAATTATCAATTAGTTGTGAGTCAAATGGAGCATTCCACTCCTATGGCTCCAACAAGTTCAAACCAACAAAAAGCTTCATCAAGTTCAATGATACAATCAACAATAATAATGTGAATGCTACAACAGGTGCGCCTTCTATTTCTAAATTTTTCCAAAGAGAAAGACAATTCACTTCTTTGAATGAATCTTTACATACTATTATGTCTCAATTGTTGCAAAGAAATTTTATCAAACTTCCTATAAAACCAGTTGATCCTTCTAAACTTGCATCCCCTTATTTTGATAACAATTCATTTTGCCAATTTCATTGTCAGTGTGGTCATGATACTAAGAAATTTTTTGCATTAAAACATAAGATTCAAGATTTTATTGATAATAATACTATATCTATGGCAGGTGTGAATGATAAAGGGAATAAATCAGTAGCTCCTCCTAATCAAAATCTTAAGATTTTCATTGATCCCTTGCCTTCCCATACCTCTAACGTTATTGAGATTGTGCCTAATTCTTTCTCTTCTGAGAAATGCACCTCTATGGCTCTGAACTTGGTAAATATGGTAGAAAAACAAGATACGCCTAAGCATCCTTGTATTACATTTGACCCTAGTGAGACCATTAGAGCACCTGATGGCCCTTTATACATAGTTGTGAAGGTTAGGGATATACCTTGTCGTGGTTCCCTTATTGATCCCTCTTGCATGGTTAATGTCATCACTGAGGAGTATCTTTTCACTTTATGATTGCATAAACTGATATATGATGTCTCTAATGTGGTTGTGAAGTTATTTGATGGCTTCTCTTGTCCTACCATTGGCTCTATCACCCTTCCTATTGAAGTTCATACTAAATCCATGGATGCCGACTTTGTTATCATACCCTCTTCTGAGAAAATTCCGTGTGAAGTTGGGCTATCCTTGGCTATCTTCCATGAAGGCTATTGCATCTCTAATCCACAAGTGTCTGGAATTTCCTCACAATGGAGAAATCATAACTATGAACCATAGTTTATTTCATCCATCCGAAAGAAGCCCCGGTGTTCCTATTGATTTCTTTTGGCATAAACAATTTCAATCTCTTCCACCAATGAGCAATGCTCTTTTTCAATCTTATAAAAAATGGAAGAAAGATATGATCTTATCCTTAAGTCAACCTAGATCCCCAACACTGGACATTCCTATTATTATTAAAGATGAGGTTCTCCCCCTCATGGATAGAACTAATCTCCCTCCTAAGGAAGACTGTCAACCTATTCCTATGGATGTGACTATATCTTCTCCTAAGAAGAACAACAATATTCTTCCTAAGGTTCAACATGTACCTCCTCCTCATGATGGACCCGGTCCTCTTCCTACACCTAGTATTCCTCCTTTGTATAGTGCAGTTCCACCTCCTCTCTCTTATCGAGAGAAGAGGCCTTCTTATCCTCTTATTCAACCTAAAAGACCTCTAAAAGACCTCAACCTAAACCTTAAACTATCAAGGAGAGAAACATTCCTAATTTTTCAAGTGTTCCTCCTCCTTCTCAGCCTTCCACTAAGACTCAACAAAATCGTTGTGCGAGAGAACATTGATGAAGATGCCATGTTCGATCTCGTGAAGCTATCCCTCAAAATTCTCAATCTCCTTAGTCTCTGCCAGTTGACATGACTCCCTTTTCTCCCAAGAAAGATGTTCAACCCACATCTCCAAATCATAAGTTTCACAAAACATGTGATGGTTTTACTCCTATTCGTGTTCTTGCTCCTCTTTCTCTAAAATTTGATGAAGAAATGGGTGAAAATGTTATTCACGATGGCAATACAACTCCTAATGCTTCTCATAGTGAGTATGAATATGTTGATATGGACAAACATTTATTAACTGAATTTTCACAAACCCTAATCCTATCTCCTAGAATCGAACAAAGTGACTAGCAACATGAGCATAGTCCTTGTTTGGATTTTGTGATAGCTCCATCTATTGTGCTCGATGTTGCTCCTCTAGCGTGTTTCTCACCTTCCCAAAATAGTGATCAACAAGATTGAGAGGTGAATGTTGTGCTAGATTAGCAATATTAGCATTGTAGATCTTCTCTCTCTGTCTTTCTCTCTCTCTCTCTCTCTCTCTCTCTCTCTCTCTCTCTCTCTTTTCTTGCTCTTTTGTGACCATTCTTCTATGTGTATCCCTATTCTTCTATTGTTCCCTTAATGTCTACTTGGGGATGATGCAAAGCATTGAGATCTTTTCTTGGTCTCTTTCATGTTGACTCAAAAGACATCCTCTCTTCCCTTCTAAGGTAGTTTCCTTCTTTGGGGAATGCTGATTATTATATGCACATATACATACATGATATACATGAGTTATCATACAACATACTGACCCCAAGGAAAGCAAAACTACCTCGTACCTCATGTTTTGTGTTCATTATCCTTGGGTTTATTCCTCGATTGGGGGCTAAATCCTTGTGATAACATGCTTCCTCTCTTCTCTCTCTCTTGGGTGTATCCCACCTTAAAGAAATCGCTCCCGATAAGGTGTGCACAATCTCTTTAATTTGGGGCATACACTCCGCTCATATTTTCATTCTTGATACTTAGAATTACTTAGTGAACTTTGTTTTCCTTTGTAATATTTGGCATCCTTGCTTTCATGACTCATAGTGAGGGGAACTTTGATACTTGCAGTCATGGTTGTCACCTTCTCAATATTCCCTTTTACTTTGTCAATTGAAGTCGTAAGATCCTAATTCCACTGGGTGCTTGGTGCATCTTGCCTCCTTGATGTGGTACAAGTCTTTCAATCTTGTTTCCTTATACTTTATCGACAATATTGGTGTACGCTCATACTTGCGTTAAAGTGGGGGCTAAATGTAGTGTCATAAAATTGCAACCCTAGCAATTTTTGACCGCATTAGGATCCTCACACATGCGAAATCAAATGCCCTAGCCTGATCGGAGACTAGAGACTGCTCAACCCTCAGAATCTTCTTCTCCCTTGGCCTCCGCACCACCCTGTCTACACTCTACCTTGAAGAAAGGGGCAGGATAGGGGCATGGCACCCCTGTCCCTACCCTATTTTGGGGAAGGACACTTTCTTGAGCTTGCATTGTAGGTTGTGTAGTGAGCCAGAAATCTTCCCTGATGTGGGCCTCTGACGAAAATTAGTTTCATTAACCCTAATTGACATATATTTAATTTGCATTTTCTCTCTCATTTGGATAAGTTTGATAAGTTGGATGAGTGGGAAGTTTACATGTGATCAAGAATTCAAGATAATTCAAGCATTCAAGCATTCTTTTCCAGCATTGAGCATTCTCAAGTCTCCCTTCAAGGCTAGGTGTTGCATTGAAGTCAAGGATTCAACCATTGAAGAGGAGATTGATTCCAACATTCAATTCCACTCAAGAATTTCTATCAACATTGCTATCACAACCTCCCTTGAGGTGATTTACATTTCAGTCTTTCATTTACATTTACTTGCAAGTACTTTCTTTCATTACTTGGTTAATTCCAAAGCTGGGGTTTGACTCGAAGGCAAACCCTAATCCAAACCCCTTTTCCTCTCTTTTCTGTGTGTAGGTTTCTGGTGTGCAGCTGCACTTTCAGATTTGGACCCCATTTGCAGAGGAAAAAAAACCCTTTTCCTTTCATGGATTTTTCGGAGGATTGTGTACCTTCCCGCCACGGTCTGGGCAACTTTTCCTCAAATTCGCAGGGCGGCTTTGTCTTGACATATTACTACCAGATCCAGGTGCACAACTTCATCCCATGCTTCGATCTCAAGTTATAATCAGTTATTTGTCACTTTTGCACTACATAATTCAATCAATTCCTTTCTATTTCAAATAGGAAGAGGGGATCAACTTATCATTCCCATTTCATTCAGAATTCTATCTTCTTCTTTGGAGGATTGAATCTAGTGAATTTTCCTCTCCTCTTCCAATGTAATAGGTGGAAAGTTTTTGAAGGGAAATCCATAGTGAAACTCTCATGTCTCCTTGTAGGGAAAGGGTAGTTTTCCTCTTGATCTCTTATTCACAAATTTTTCACCCACCATTACATTTTGGTGACATTACAAGAATAGGTTTCCATTTCATAAATATCAGGTATGTGGGTTTAAATGAGGCTCCCAGAAGGGTTGAGCTCAGTATAAAGGTTGTCACTCACAAGGTGACACTAATCAGCTATCAAATATGGAATACAACAAGCTCATGATCCCATATACTGTCACTCAATGACAATATAATCTACCATCCAATGGTAGTATATACAATATGAAATTGTTTACATTTAATAGTCAACAAATGACTAGAGCCATCATGCAAATGAAAACATGAGAAACATAAACAACTAGGTATGACTATCACTGCTACAATGACAACATCATGAAGGACAAGTTCTGATAGTGAAACTAATCATCATGCTTAGCTGAAAGATGGATTTACATCCTTTACAAGTTGAATGAAATCCTATGTGAATGTTCAATTGTTGATCCTCTTTTGTTAGATGACTAATAACTTGAAAGATGCCAATAGCATTGAACCTGTTAAGAATGTGAATTACATCCTTTAGGATGTTGATAATGAGATCTACATAGTTGCAATACAAGTACAATGAACCATAAAAAAAGGTTTCATATTAAAGGAGCAATTGTAATAAGAGGTACATGGATATATTTTTGCAATAGTAAATAAGTGTAGATGCAGAGAAAAGGAGATTGTTGTAACAATAAAGATAGCAAGTGAATATAAGAGCAATGGGATCTGTTGGCCATTTGGTGGAATTGATTATGTGTTGCGTTGATTTTTTGTCATTGATGTCAATACTAGCTGATTGCATGCTTTACCAGCACCCTTCTAGTCTTGTTTGGTTGAGTGGGTTTTGGTTAACTTGGATCTGGCATGATCCGGTTGACTCTGGTATAATCTTGTGATGGAATTGGCTTGTTCATGATACTTATACTCATATTTGGTCAGTTGGTTTTGGTCTTGTGATTGGATGCTAGCCTGCTTACTTAGAAGATTGGTTTCTGGTTCCAGCGAGGGTTTCACCGGCAGAGCTTTTGGTGGAGATCTTTGATGCATTGCATAATTGGTGTTGGTGTAGCTTCTGATAGAGTTTCAGGATGCTGTTGGTGATTGTGTTTGAGACTTGGTGTTTGGGGATCATTTCTGAAGTGTGTGGACCTATACATGGTCACGGTTGATCTAGGTTATGGACCGACATTGATGTAACATGTGGATAGGACCTGTTGTTGTATTTTTGGGATGTCTTATGTGTTGGATATTATTTTTTTTGGTCCAAGGCTGTCATGGTTTGTAATTATGTAATTGGTTTATTATCTGGTAGTCGACCTGATTGTTTATGGTCGAGGGTTTGTATAAATAAGATGTAAGATCTCATTGTAGATCATCATGGTTATTGTAAGAGGTCATGGTCAAGGAATGTAATGTGCGAATAATGTAATATTAGTCAGGTAGAGGAGTTGGTCGATCATTGGAGATCGAATTGGGTTTGTGTAAGAGGATTTAGTCCTCTGGTATTGAGCTTAACCAAATCTGTACTCAAGCATAGGAGATGCTATCTTTTATAGTTCAACACTTCTCCAAATTGTAGTCTGGATTTGTATGTAGTCAGTGAGGCTCCTTTTGTGATGAGCAGTGTGCTTTAGGCTGTTGGCCTTCCTACAAGTTCAGGCTCCTTCATTGTAAATTCACATACTTGAAGAAGTATTATGCGACTGTGGGTAGGCTTCCCACCATGGTTTTTTCCTTTATCGGGTTTTCCATGTACAAATCTTAGTGTTGTGTGGATGGTATTTATTCTGTGTTTATTGTTTATACTTAATTGGGTTAACTGGTATTGCGGTATTATTTTTTTGGGTTCTGGTATTGTTGTTTTAAATTGCTAATGCTTCCAGTAATCTATGACAACTAATTCACCCCCCCTCTTAGTTGTCTTCCGGTTATCTGAATTGTCTAACAATTGGTATCAGAGCTTTGGTCCTCTCTACAGAAAGCGTAACCACTTGAGGAAGATCCTATGGCGACTAATAGTTGAAGTTCATCCAATTCTTTTGGAGCTATTTTTTGAAGGGATATATCAAGGCTTGAAGGAACACATTATACAATATGGAAGATTCAGATGGAGACTCATCTGAGATGTCTTAGTAAGGAGATTTGGGAGATCACACAGAATGCTGTCACACCCTGTAATCTAGGATCTGGCAATCCTCCTCTGGCTAACCTAGACAAGGAGCTTGAGAATGATTGTAGAGAAAGAGAAGCCCTCTTGTGTGCACTTTTTGATCAACAAATAATGGGATTAACAGACAAATCATTTAGAAAGGCTATATGTGATAAGTTGCAGACTCTTAATGAAGGTGACCCTACAGTGAAGATTACTAAACTTGATGGTTATTGTGTGAGATATGAAAAACCAAAGATGGAAGAAGATGAAAGGATTACTGCATTCATGGAAAGGGTAAATGCGATTGTTATGGGAATTCAATGTTGTGGTGGAACTCTGAGCGAAGATGAGATTGTTTCTAAAGTCCTGAGAGCCCTACAACCGACTTACAAAATGAAGGCTACTGCTATTAATGAGTTGAGAATAATGGCTAATACATATGTCAACAAAGCTACTTTGGTTGGGAAACTATCTTCTTTTGAGCTTGAGGAATTTGGATCTTTTGGAGCTGTGAAGACTGAACCTGCTTTTCATGCATCTACATCTACAATTGGTAAGCAAGATTGGAGAGATTTATATGAAAAATAATTAGAAGATATGAAAAGAGAAGATGATGAGTTTGAGCAACTTGAAGCACTATTTGCTAGAAGATTACCAAAAGGATTGATATGAAGTAAGTATGAAGGAAAAGCACCTTTTAAATGTTTTGCATGTAATAAGATTGGTCATTTTGCATCTAGATGTCCTGAAAGGAATTCAAGATTTGAAGAAAGAGTTAAGAGATAATTTAAACCTAACCCTGAATATCAGAACAAGTATAGATTCAAGAAAAACAGAGACAAATCATGCTACATAGCGGATGAGGAAGGCATTACTGATTCAGATGATGAACTGACATAAGACTCTGCTAGTGGATCCAACATTGGGAAAGAATGGGTATTCTTGGCTATCAAGGAAGATGATCCAACACTGGAAGAGAATGTACCTGAGGAGAAGTAACTTGCTACTAAAATTGAGGATAAGGATGAATGGGTAATAGTGGTTTTTCACATCATATGACTGGAGATAAAGGGAAGTTTCTGTCTTTGCAAGAAATTGATGGTGGACTAGTTATATTTGGAGATGACAAGGCACGTATGATTAAAGGAAAAGGAACTATATCATTGGATGGTAAGAACAATACTGACAATTTTTATTATGTTGAAGGTTTGAATCATAATCTTTTGAGTGTAGGACAATTGGTAGATAAGGGATTCCAATTACAGTTCAAGGATGGAAAATGAAAAATCATAAATAGATCTGGCTTAGAGATTACAACCAGTACACAGACAAAAGGTAACATATTTCATTTGAACTCCGGTGAGAAGATATGGTTAATTACATATATTGATGAGAGTTGGTTATGGCATAAAAGGCCATGTCATGTGAATTTTAATTGCATTGTGAAGATCAGTTCAACTAAGGCTATTAGAGATATACCTAAGATTATGAAGCCCTATAATCTGGTAAGTAAAGAATGTCAAATGGGTAAACAGGTCGGAACCTTGTTTAGGAGTATACAAGATAAATCAAATGATGTTCTTGATCTTATTCATACTTATTTGTGTGGCCCTGCTAGAGTTAAAAGTTTTCATGGTGATAGATATTTCATGCTAATCATTAATGATTATTTTAGAATGATGTGGGTTACTTTTTTGAGAGAAAAATTCGAAGCATTTGAAAAGTTTAAAATCTTTAAGGCTAAAGTGGAAACTAAGACAATATTGAAGATTAAATGTTTGAGATCAGATCATGGTGGATAATTCACATCCAGGGAGTTTAATAACTTTTGTGACATGCATGGTATTAGAAGACAATTTTCTGCTCCCCGCACACCTCAGCAGAATGGAGTTGTGGAAAGGAAAAATAAAACTCTCTTGGATTTTGCTAGAACAATGATGATGGAAGAAAGTCTACCTTATATCTATTGGAGAGAAGCAATTAGTACAATGGTTTACACATTCAACATAGTATATCAAAGGAGAAACCGGTAAGACACCTTATGAGTCATGGTTTGGCAATACACCTACAGTTAAGTATTTTTGAATTTTTGGTAGTAAATGTTATATCAGGAGAGATGATACTATTGGGAAATTTGATCCTAGAAGTGATGAAGGAATATTTATTGGTTATTCTAATGAAAGCAAATCATATAGATGTTATAACAGGAGATTGCAAAAAATAGTGGAGAGTGCTAATGTCAAAGTAGATAAGCTGAGCAAAAGTCAAATCAAAATTTATGAGAAGGAATCAGCAGTGGAAATGATTATATCTAAACCAACAACACCTTTATCAGAAGAGAGAGTTGACCAGTTACTTCGGCAACATCAAGGAATTATATAGTAACTGAAGAATAGGGAAGAGTAACAGAGAGTCAGAAGACTCCTAGGTATGTGAGATTGAATCATTCTGAAGATCAAATCATTGGGGATAAGAGAAATGGAGTGATGAAAAGAAGAAGACTGACAACTAATGAGGTATGTTTAATTTCACAAGTTGAACTGGTATCAGTAATTGAGCCATGTAAAGATAAATTTTGATTAAAAGCCATGGAAGAAGAATTAGATCAAATCGAGAAAAATAACACATGGACTTTGGTTCCTTGGCCTAAAAATAAAAATGTTATTAGAACTAAATGGGTTTTTAGGAATAAATTGAATGAGGATGGTGAAGTTATAAGGAATAAGGCTAGATTGGTTTGTAAAGGATATTCTCAGAAGGAAGAAATTGATTATGGAGAAACTTTTGCACCGGTAGCTAGGATTGAAGCTGTAAGATTATTTCTTGCCTATGGTGCTTATAAAAACTACAAGGTTTATCATATGGATGTTAAATGTGCATTCTTGAATGGGGATCTTGATGAGGAAGTTTATATTGAGCAACCTAATGGTTTTTCACTATTAGATGATACTGATATGGTTTGCAGGTTAAGGAAAGCTTTTTATGGATTGAAACAAGCACCCAAAGCTTGGTATGCAAGGTTGGATAAATATCTTTTGAAGCTTGGTTTTACTAAAGATAGTGCTGATAGTAATTTATATTATAAAATAACTGATGATGATATACTAATTGTTGAAGTATTTGTTGATGGCATTATTTTTGGAGGTGAAGATAAATTGTGCATAGAATTTTCTAAAAACATGGAGAAAGAATTTGAGATGTCTATGATTGGTGAGATGAAATTTTTCTTAGGTTTGCAGATTAGTCAGATTGACAAAGGTATTTTTATCTGTCAAACTAAATATGCTAAGGAATTGTTGAAGAAATTTGTAATGGGAGATTCTAAACCGGTAAGTACACCTATGGTTACAAGTGAGAAATTGACAAGGAAAGATGTTTCTGCACCAATAAATCTTACAAGATACAAATCTATTATTGGAGGTCTACTTTATTTGACTTAGACTAGGTCTGACATTATGAATGTTGTTTGTATTGTTTCAAGATTTCAGAGTGATCCTAGAGAAAATCATGAGATATCGGTGAAAAGGATTTTTAGATACTTGCAAGGTACATCAGAATATGGTTTGTGGTATCCTAAGGATGATAAATTTACTTTATGTGCATATACAGATGTTGATTGGGCTGGAGATGTTGATGACCAGAAAAGTACTTCTGGTGGAGCTTTCTTTCTTGGAAAGAAGTTGGTTTCATGGATCAACAAGAAACATTCATGTACTTCTTTATCTACTACTAAAGATGAGCATGTTGTTACTGCTACTAATTATACACAAGTTTTATGGATGAAGCAAATGTTGAAGGATATAAAGGTGGATTGTGATGCACCGGTAGTTATTCACTGCGATAACTCTACTGCTATTGATATATCAAAATGTATATGGTGAAAATGGATAACAATGATAACCAATATTGAAAGACTAAAATGGATTCAACCACTAAACCCTAGCCTAACAATGAACAAAGATCCACCATAACATATGAAGATAACCTAAGACAATGCAAATAACTCAAAATCACAAAGATTATACCATCACATGTCCAATAGGGTTTTGATCTCCATTCTTCCTATCTCCATTGATCTTGCTTGATATACTTGCTCTCAGATTTTTGTATGCACAAGAGCTCAACAAAGAACGAAATGTGGTTGCAAGTGGAATTGTAGTGTAGTCAATTGATCAAGTAGTTAGGATATGTCATTAGGATATGTCATTAGGGTTTGACAATGAAGAAAGCATCTCCTTAAATAGAAGACACAATAAGAAATGGAGGGTTAAGATTGAGAGGTGTAAAAAGAGAGGTCGGCTAGGATTAGAGGGTAGGTAGAGGAAATAATAAAATAATGAAAGAGGTAGGTAGTGTATGAATTAAGAGATGAATGACATGTGTCATGTGTAGAAAAGGATAATGAATTAATTAAATAAATAAAGATTTATTTAATTAATAGAAGAAGTAGGACAATTAAATAAATAAAATATTTATTTAATTTAGGAAAGGGATAATTTAAATAAATAAATGTATTTATTTAAATGAGAAATAAGGCTAGAAGAGGATAAATGAATTAATTAAATAAATAAGGATTTATTTAATTAATAGAAGAATTAGGCTTAGATAATTAAATAAATAAAATATTTATTTAATTAGACATGACAATTTTGGGTGTCTACATTTTGCCCCTCTTTGAGACAATGCGGCTTGTCGCGTTGTTTCAAAGAAAATAAGATGAACTGATACAGAGTTGCCCCAAGATGGGAATTATATGCCCCCTCGAGAGATTGGATGAAAATGTCTGAAAAGATTGTAGACAATCTCTCGATAAGAAAGATGGGATAGAATGGGTTGATTGGATAAAGTGACAAAGTCACAGGATAAGGAAGACTGACTCGGGAAATGAGGGCGAGGGCTAGGGTAGGCTATAAGATAGGCCACGGGCAAAAGACATCCTCATTGTCATCCACACCCATAGAAGATCACAGTGCAGAGTGAGAAAAGAGCAGCAGCAGTCAGCAGCGATGGCATTCATTCATAGATTCGACCGTGTCCGTCGATTCCAGCGACCAACCGATGCAGGAGAGCCGGTAAGTACTCGAAAACCTCCTCATACTTTGATGCATTTATTATTGTCATTAATTCATACTAGGTAATGTAATAAATGCGCATTTATGTCAAGAAAATGTGTTTGTGTCCAAAAATGCGAATTTGTGTCTTCCAGGTCAAATCGGCAGTTCTGTGATGAACATACGTTGTCGATTGGATAAGCTGCTGAGAGGATACACTCAAGAAGGTCCTCTAGGGAAGACTAAGATAGATCAAGGCACTTTGTGATGAACAGTGAGTACCAAGATAGAGTACTTTGTGATGAACAGGGAGTACTAAAATATGAGCAGCACTTTGTGATGAACAGGGAGTGCAAATGTGAGTAACACTTTGTGATGAGCAGTGAGTGTCACACACGTAGTACTTTGTGATGAACAGGGAGTACTACTAGGATAGATAGCAACACTTTGTGATGAACAGTGAGTGTCACTATGACTGACATGATTTGATTTGCTTGACTGCAAGAGTACTTGCCGATGCTGGAGTCACAGGAGAGATTCCCATCGACTCAGAGGTTGTGACCTGAGTTTCGGGTGAACATGGGATTGTTGACTGCACTGGCTGAGAGATGGCACTCAGAGACTTGTAGTTTGCATTTGCCGATGGGTGAGATGACAGTCACCTTGGAGGATGTATATAGGATTCTACGGATACCGATCGATGGGGAGTTAGTACCCTATGATCGAGACGGAGATAGGGATGCACTGAGATGAGTGTTCTAGGATCCAGGACTAGGGATGAGGGTGGGACATGTGGCATGGGATACCATGACATGGACAGGATTAGCACTACCAATAGTGTTGGCAGGAGTTATCAGTGGGTTCCTCTGTCTGGATAGGACGACACGAGGGGTGACTGTAGGGGACACAGGGGCTAGGAGAGTTGATCTTGGGGTGGGTCCTTGTAGGGCTCAAACTCCGTCGAGGCCAGGCGGCTTCGAGGGAGGGAGTTCATCATAGCCTTAGAGGGCTCCCTATGTATCAGTATTGTACCATTTTTGTATTGTAGACACCTGCGGGTGATTTTGTAGCCATATGATTCTTTTGACATCATTGTATCATGACACTTTTGATTATATATGAGAGATGATCCATTTTTGCGGCAGCTATATGCATGTGTACCTTATGTGATGAAATGTTCTTATGTGATACATGTTTTATGATATGGATGCTTATATGATGCAATGCAATATATTTTTGTTCTTTTATGTTTTATATGTGATGCATGATGCAAATGTGAATGTATGTAATGCAAATGAATATGATAATGTAAATGATTATTTACATAATGAAAATGTGAGATGTGCTAACATGTGTTGTATGCAGGATGTGATGCAATTGTGATATCTATATGTATGTATGAAATGCTTATATGTGGTGATGTAGGTGTAACTATATGAAATGCAAATGTTTTTGGTGTGTCATTATACTCAGTCATGTGATAGCGGGCTACGCGGACTCGAGAAGGACGATGGAAGTCAATCAAGAAAGGGGGATGGAAGACAGAAGATATGAACGTGAAAGAGCTTCTTGTGCGTTATCATCATTGAGCTTTATTATGGCAGAATAGGTTATGACAATCGAGGCATTTGTTCGGCCCAGAAAGTCATTGTACCTATTTGCATGGAGATAAGACAGTCACAAACAAGGAATGCCCCAGTTCATACTAGACTCACAGTGTCCTCATATCCTTGGACAAGTCATAGCATTACTAATAGACAATCGACAGACAGCAAACAAAATAGGTGACGATACCCCATCCTCGCCTTTCTAGTCAAAGACATCCTGGAGATAGAATCTCTAGTCAAAGACATCTTGGAAAAGCTAAAAGACATGTCACCAAAAAGATAAAATCAAAAGAAAACCAAGACTCGACACCAACATCCACTGTAGTCCTCAAGTTTAGTGTCTCTTGTCACTTGTTTAAGTCTTATTTTGATTGTGGTCACAATGTTTACTTTCACAAAAAGGATAGATTAACACTGAACCATATGTTGTCTGAGTCTGTTGAAAGATTTGATTTTGTTGAAGCTCATTGTTGCTGCTGTGTCTCATCTGAAACTGACTGAATCCATGAAACTGATACTTTATTGCAGAGAAGACGGACCTTTATTGCGGATCTTCGATGCAGATGTTGCTTTATTGCGGATTGTGCGCGGATAGACTTGAAGGAAGCTGGCAAAAACTGTACTCCTCGAAACATGTGATGTTCTCAGTTCCACACCCATTACTAGACTTAGGAATTGGCCGTAGTCACAGATAGGATCCGATTTATTATGGATAGAAAGGGGGTGAAAAGGGAGGGTTATGGATGGCTAACCAATCTTAGGTAGATCAATAACAAGCCATGATGGGAATGGGTAAGTTTATTGTGAGTGAATAGGTTGTGAGTGTGTGCAAAGTGAAAGAATGAAAGTGAATCCTGAAGGAGAGAGGAGCAATGTCTCTACGCATGGCGCTGGTGACCCAGTTTTCACCATGGTACTTGCCCAGGGCGCCACCGAAGTGGTTTTCACCGTTGGACGAAATTATTTCTCTTTACTTTTTTCGATTTTTCAATTTTTTTGTTGTCACAAGGCGCCTGTTTGCCAGGTTTTCACCAAGTAACGATTTTTTTTGTTTTATAATTTTTTTGTATTTTTGAATTTTTTGATTTTTTTTTTGAAATTTTTTTTGATTTTTTTTGTATTTTTGAATTAGGATATTTTGAAAATTATGTGTAGAACCTGCGAAGGTGCATGCTGTTGATAGGATCCTCTAAGGGTTCACCTTCTGTAGTTGAGAGCTGATATGCCCCAGATCCATATACCGCTGTGATGATGTAAGGACCAAGCCAGTTTGGTTCGAACTTGCCCTTCTTATCTCTGTCTTGCTGATTCTTGGGGTTCTCTCTGAGTACTAAGTCACCTACCTCAAATGTGCGAGGCTTGACTTTGTGATTGTAACTGCATTGTTCCTTGACTGAATGATGTGTAGCTTGAGTGACTGTCTTCCTTGATAAAGGAACTGAGATAGAATTACTAGTGTGTGGACTACACAGGCCCATATGCGTGTCACCTAAAGAAGTTTGGGCATCACTGATAACAAAGTCCTTCAACGAAGCTCCATTAAAGGTCCATGATGTATCACCAGAAGGGAATATATGTATGGAACAAGTGGATGAGTTATGAAGGCTTATGATTGTGAAAAGAAGTGAAAGTAGGATGACATGATAGAGACTTAGGATCAACAAGTATGCTTTTTGACTTGAAATTTTAGAACTTTTGCCCCCAGTTATTTTGATATTAGGGGAGATCAACTCTTTCTCTTTTTGCTTCATAGGATTTTTATCCTTGACCTTGATTTTTGCAGAGTCCAATAGCTTTTGATTTTGATTTGGACTAAAGGACTTTTCTTTAGTTTTTACTTTTAGATTTTTCTTTTCAAAGCTTGATTTGTGATCCCCAATGAGTAAGGGCTTTTGTAATTCTTGTTGATCCAAGTTTGGGAGTGAAGTGGAAATGGAATGAGTGGATGAAATGGTAAGGCTATGTGAGCTCTCAAGAGGGTCGACGATACGCTCAATATATTCTTCACTGGAACCACTCTTAGGACTATTGATATCAAGAGCTGCTTGCACCACTAGAGGATATTTGCATTCAGACTTAGTAGCCACAACACTAGGTGGTTCACACCCAATTCCTTGGCATTGCAAATTGTTTGTAGATTGCTCCTGTTGACTAAATGGCTTAGGAGACTGTGGGAGTTGATCAACATGAAAGATATACTCACCACATCCCATGTCTTTAATCTTGAACTTGTCTTCTTTTAGCTCTGCCTGTTTTGATGTAGAAGCTTTTAAGGATTCAAGATCCACATATGTCGATGAAGGAATAGCTTCGCAATTGACTGGGATTGTTATTTCTGATCTAGGTTGCAGATTGTTGCAATAAATGAATGGATTTGGATCCGCTTTGACGGTCACTTCAACTCCATTGTGTGGAAACTTGATACATCGATGATATGTAGATGGTATTGCTCTCATCTCATGAATCCATGGACGCCCTAGCAATATGTTGTATGTGAGATCCAGATCAAGTACTTGACAAATCACATCCTTTGTGACTGGCCCTATTCTTAATGGTAAGGTGACCGTGCCCTTGGACGAACGCTCTTCATCATCATAGGCCTTAATGGTGATTTGGTTTGTAGAATTCACAGCTTTGTCAGAATATCCCAATTGTCTTATGGTACTCAAGGTACAAATGTTAAGACCTGCTCCTCCATCTATCAGGACTCGCTTTATTCGGTGTTTATGTATGAAGGCTTCAACATGTAAAGGTGCATTATGAGGCTGACTTATGGAGGCATCATCGGCTTCTGTGAATGTGAGGGAGTGTGGAATGGATAGGTATCCCACCATGGCTTGAAACTGGTCCACGTTCAGATCAGTAGGGACAGCAGTGTCTCTCAAGATTTTGTCAAGGATGGCTTTATGTGCAGGGGATATACGTAAGAGCTCAAGAATGGAGATGAGTGCGGGTGTCTTCCCTAACTGTTCTACAAGGTCGTACTCAGGCTTGATTGATAAAGGATTGGTATTCTTAGTGGAGGCACCTGGCAATGTAATCTTACCTTGACGGGTTGTAACATGACATTCGGAGGTAGCTTTGGATGAAGATCCCACACCCTTTAGGACAATTTTAGGTCGCTGAGGAGGATTCTCAGGATTTTTATTTTTGATAGTAATGGTAGAGATATGATTGTCCATTGAGATGTGATTGATGGTAGAATCATAATTGTAAGGTGCTCTGGTGTAATTGGCTTGATCATCTGTGACTTTGCCTTTTCCTTTGTCATGTTTTGGGAATGGTTCCTTAAACACCTCATGCTCTTGGTTAGATGAATGTCCCTCAATCTCGATATCTCCTCTATCAATGAGATCTTGCACAATGTTTTTCAATCGATGGCAATTACTTGTCTTGTGACCCTTGCTCTTATGAAACTCACAAAACTCATCATCATTCCACCAATTCAGTTTTACCTTTGGTTCATATGGAGGAAAATCTGGGACCGTGATCACTTTGTTTGCTACAAGCTTTTTGAATACTGATTCAAGTGGTTCTCCCAATGGAGTGTACTTCCTTCGTGGTTTAGAAGTTGTTTGATTGTTCACTTGATTGTTGGTAGAACTTGATCCAGAAAAGACGACCTTGGGTCTCACTGTGTTGGCATCAACAACACCATCATTAACTGTGTTCTTGTTCTTGTTCAAAAATTTTGGTTTGTCCTTTCCTTTGAAGTCCTCTTTGTTTTCTTTGAATAGTTTGATAACTCCTTGTTCAATTAAGACTCTTTCTGTTGCTAGGCCCTTTTCAATGACATCCTTGAATGTAGACAAACAAGCTTTTCTGAGATCATAGCCAATAGCCTTGTTAACATTTTGTGTGAACATCTCCACCATTTGTTTTTGTGGAATTTCGCAAGAGCATCTGCTAGCTAGGTTTCTCCATCTCTATAAGAATGTTGCGAAAGATTCTCCTTCCTTTTGTTTCGTATTGCACAAGGTAGTAACTGAGACATCTGTTTCAATGTTGTAAGAGAAATGCTGAATGAATGCCTCTGCTAAGTCGCCCCATGACTTAATACCGGGAGGTAATTGAGAAAACCATTCCATAGCTTGGTCACCTAAGCTCTGTGGGAACAACCTCATCAAGTATGTTTCTTCTGCCGCTACCTCAATGCAAGCTGTGAAGAATTGTCTTATATGTGCCTTGGGGTCTCCTCTCCCTCTATATTTGTCAAATTTTGGTGTTACAAAGTGCGGAGGAAACGGAGGCATTGGAATGCTCTTATCAAATGGATAAGGGCATATATCTCTCATAGTATATGTGGGTTTTGATGTGCCCATGTCTTCCACTTTCTTTTGTAGATCTCTAATTTGTTGCTCCAAATTATTTTTGGGAGGAGATGGATTTCTTGTAGCATATCCCATGTTTGAAACACCCATTTGAGGAGGAGCTTGTTGCATGTATGGATGATACTGATCGTAGACATGTCCATATGGAGGTCTATATTGTTGCGACATGTATGGAGCACTTGGCATAACTTCTTGTTGGGCAACCCCATATCTGTTTTGTGTGTATAAACCATATTCAATGGGCCTTTCATTTTCCATTGTGTTGCCGCCAATTTTGGCATGAGGTCTCCTTGTGTCAAAATTTTGAGGATGTCCTTGTGTATCCATTTGTCTTGGTTGACCCATATCTTGAGCATGTGTTTGAGCATAGGGCCTCCATGATGGTCTTTGAGTGTAAGTATCATACATTTGAGCTTGTGTATGTGGGATTGCTGGTTTCTGAAGCAAAACTGATGGTGACTCCGGCATCATATTATTTGGTGCTCCACTATTAGGTTGAGTTTGTTGTGAAGGTCTACTTTCCATAAGTTGAGATAAGTCAAAATCATGTGGTATTTTGGTGCCACTTTGTGCCATCATGTTTAGGAAATATTGACGATCTCTCCTCATTATCTCTTCAACCAATCTATTGAATTGAGGATCCATTATAGATTCTTGTATGTCTGCTGATAGTATTGAAGAATTGTCAACATTGTCATTGTGTGTAGCATTGTTGTTTATAGCGTTTGCGCTTTCCACATTTGGATTGTGTCTATAAACATTCATGTCTGGTAATGTAGTGTGCTCAGGATTGTAGAAGACATCATTGTCATACTCATAAGAACTCATGTTTACGGATTCTTGAGCTTCTTTAGTTATTCTCCTAGACTTTTGAAGGCGGGTTTCAACCATGAACTAGGTGTTTAGCAATATGTGAGAGACTAGATGAAGAATGACAAGAGTATGGAAGACCAAGAGTTGTATGGAGTGTAAATGAATCTTGAGGTGTACTTGCAATGTCCAAAGTGTAAGACCAAGTATGTAAGTAGTAGAGTAGGTGTGACTTCCAAAGAGAGGATAGTTTCTCTTGATGAGGTAAGCTGACCTTGACTCTAAGTAAGACCAAATGAGACCCAAAGGTAAGAAACCTTGATGAGGGACCACTTAGCAAAGTGTAGTTGTATGTAGTGTGTTGACAAAGTATGATGAGGACAAGCAAGTGACCTTTTGACTCAAGTTTAGACAAGTATGAATGTAAAATGAGATGTGAAGCAATGATGGACTATGTGAGACCTTAGAACAGGCTGAATGCTAGATGAAATCTGAAGAGACAACCTAGGAAGCTCAAGTATGCCGAAACTGATTTTCTTTGTTTGTTTGACTGTTAAAATTTTCAAATCCTGACACAGGCGCCTCTGTATACTTCACAGACGCGGTTTTAAGACACAGACGCTACTCTATTTAACGCAGACGTGATTCTGAGATTTTCTTGTTGATGTTTGCTGGGACTGTAACAGTTTTTGCAATTGTGGACACAGACGTGCTTGTATACTTCACAGACGTGATTCCAGATACAGACGTGTCTCTGTTCAACACAGACGCTGATAACAACACAGACGCTATTCTGTACTTCACAGACGCGTTTATCCGACACAGACGCGGTTTGAATAGACACAGAAGCATTTCTGTAACCTTCGTGCAATCTTTCCTATCTGTGAAGTTATTTTGTTGTGACCAAATCTGATTGTTCGACTGTTTTTCGTGACAAGAGGACACAGTGTTGATGACTCAATGTTTGCTAGTGTTTAGACTCCAAAATGACTCCAAGAAAAGTGTGTTGTTTGATGTAAAAAGTTTTTGCATACACTTGAAGACACAAAAGACACAATGTTTTGCTGTTTGGTCTTGATTGTTTGAATGTTTATCATAAGTCAAGCACAATTCTTATGGCTGGCCAAGACAATAGTTGTTGATCCCACATGGGGTTTTACCCCCGAGGCTACGCTATTCAGAGCGGATACTTAGATGCTTGACCTCACTGGCTCCACCCTCGGCACTCACTTCTCAGGTCAACCAAGCATCAGTCCCCATGAAAACTCCCCATGGCGAACTTTGTATCTCTACTAAGAACCGTATGTGTGTGGGCCGCTACCAGAGGTCCGACCTCCTGCCCCAACAACTAGAAGGATTTGGGCCTCTAAAACAAAATGGTGCTAGTAAGGGCATCCGCTCGTGTGGCCATACATGCGGCACTTTCAGCTCTGTAAATACAGAAGGCTCCCAGCCGGTAGGGGTTACGCCCTACAAATGATCAAATAAATTTGATCAAACGGGTTTATGGGGAGACATAGTGTCGGTATGAACTAATCAGCACACGTTATTCATAGTTTTCACCATGAATACATTTGATTATAGTGGTTTGGATGAGGTGGGTTTTCCTCGCTACCACTTGGGTCGTTCTCTTCTCACTAGTAGTCCTAATGACCACACGGGAAGACAGGCCCTCTAAAGAGTAAACAAAAAGAGCCTATTGCTCAAGACACAAAAGACAATGATTCAATTTTAGTGCACCAATTGAAGTGTTTGCTAAGCTATGAAAACAAGGCACACAATAAAAATTACAAAACCCTAGCTAAGGCCCTGCAACAAAATTGTTAGTAGTTTGGATTGTTTCAAATGATAACCCCTTCCTGCAAGCACACAAGTTAGGTAAATTTTTAGAAAACCCAAAAAGACTTTGTGAAAAGGGGCCTTCAACAAAAATGTATTTGCCTCCAAAGCAAGCTGCACAAATCAGGTTAGCTAGATCTGCAAAGGTTAGCCGAAAATAAACCAGATCTGAAACCCTAAGTACAAAATCCGAAAACCCGAATCGAAAAACTTGAAAAATTTGTAAAACAGAATGCACAGACGCTGTTATACCAGACACAGACGCGTCTGTCCGACACAGACGCGGTTCTGTGATTCACAGACGTGGCCACAGAACACAGACGCTTCTTTATGCTACAGACGCGATTAGATGATGCACAGACGCGGTTCGGAATCACAGACGCGACTTTCGGAAACCTGCAAAAATAGAAAATGATAGAAACACAGACGCGATCCAAGATATCGCAGACGCCTTTGAAATACAAAAACGCGATCCGAACACTCGCAGACGCGGAAAAAACCTAAAATATCGTCGAAATCGTCCGATCTGCAACTTCAAAAATGCAAAATCTGCCACAAAAATGTTAAATGCAAAGGGACAAGAGTCCCACTGGGCGTGCCAAAATGTATATGGTGAAAATGGATAACAATGATAACCAATATTGAAAGACTAAAATGGATTCAACCACTAAACCCTAGCCTAACAATGAACAAAGATCCACCATAACATATGAAGATAACGTAAGACAATGCAAATAACTCAAAATCACAAAGATTATACCATCACATGTCCAATAGGGTTTTGATCTCCATTCTTCCTATCTCCATTGATCTTGCTTGATATACTTGCTCTCAGATTTTTGTATGCACAAGAGCTCAACAAAGAACGGAATGTGGTTGCAAGTGGAATTGTAGTGTAGTCAATTGATCAAGTAGTTAGGATATGTCATTAGGATATGTCATTAGGGTTTGACAATGAAGAAAGCATCTCCTTAAATAGAAGACACAATAAGAAATGGAGGGTTAAGATTGAGAGGGGTAAAAAGAGAGGTCGGCTAGGATTAGAGGGTAGGTAGAGGAAATAATAAAATAATGAAAGAGGTAGGTAGTGTATGAATTAAGAGATGAATGACATGTGTCATGTGTAGAAAAGGATAATGAATTAATTAAATAAATAAAGATTTATTTAATTAATAGAAGAAGTAGGACAATTAAATAAATAAAATATTTATTTAATTTAGGAAAGGGATAATTTAAATAAATAAATGTATTTATTTAAATGAGAAATAAGGCTAGAAGAGGATAAATGAATTAATTAAATAAATAAGGATTTATTTAATTAATAGAAGAATTAGGCTTAGATAATTAAATAAATAAAATATTTATTTAATTAGACATGACAATTTTGGGTGTCTACACAAAGAATCCAACATTTCAGTCTAAGAAAAAACACATATCTATCAAGTATAACTTTTTGAAGGAGAAGGTGGAAGCAAATGAAGTTAAACTGGTTTATGTGAACACTAAAGAACAAATTGAAGATATTTTCACTAAACCTTTATCCAAGGAATCATTTGAGTACTTGAGAGACAGATTGGGGGTTTCTATCCCTTCGACAAAGACTTGATTGATGTGGTTTGGCATCAATCCGACATGCATTATCAGAGATACTATTCATTCCGACACTGATGTGGGATGCTACTGCTCAGGGGGAGTAGTCAACTTTGAGATTAAGAGGCTTATGTTTTTGCTTTGATATTTCTGTCATATTTTTGGCATTGATGTCAAAGAGGGAGAGATAGTGATGTGAAAAAAAATTTCAGAACTTTACAAAGATATTATTCACAAGGGACAGTTATTGATATTCAGAGCTATATGCAGGAGATTATTGGCTATCTTCCACAAGGGGAGACTTGTTTGGCATTTCTTGGTACTTAGATGTTTTTCACATCTAGTGTTGCCATTAATGCCAAAGGGGGAGATTGTTGGCCATTTGGTGGAATTGATTATGTGTTGCATTGATGTCAACACTAGCTGATTGCATACTTTACCAACACCCTTCTGGTCCCGGTTGGTTGAGTGGTTTTTGGTTAACTTAGATCCGGCATGATCCAGTTGACTCCGGTATAACCTGGTGATGGAATTGGCTTGTTCATGATACTTATACTCATATTTGGTCAGTTAATTTTGGTCTGGTGGTTGGATGCTATCTTGCTTACTTAGAAGATTAGCTTCTGGTTCCGATGAGGGTTTCACTAGTAGAACTTTTGGTGGAGATCTTTGATGCATTGCATAGTTGGTGTTGGTGCAGGTTCTTATAGAGTTTTAGGATGCTATTGGTGATCATGTTTGAGACTTGGTGTTTGGAGATCATTGCTGAAGTGTGTGGACCTATACTTGGTCTCGGTTGATCTAGGTTATGGACTGACATTGATGTAACATGTGGATAGGACCTATTGTTGTATTTTCGAGATGTCTTATGTGTTGGATATTATTTATTTCGGTCCAAGGCCGCCATGGTTTGTAATTATGTAATTGGTTTATTGTCTGGTAGTCGACCTAATTGTTTATGGTTGAGGGTTTGTATAAATAAGATGTAAGTGTTAGGCCCAATATGGAAAGCTAATGTACTGAGAGGGGAGGGGTGAATCAGTACTTCAAATCTTTTCTTCTTCAACAATAACTTTAATGTTAAGCATAAACTGAATATTGCTGAAACATAATATAATGCTAAAACAAATAGATAACAATCATACATGATTCACTCCATAACACATATATTTTGGTTATGCAAAAACTCCCTGTTAGAGAGAAAAACTCCACAACATCAAATGTTATAGCAGATTCTATGTGCTCAAAACAAAATTACCTTGCTTATAGCATACCTTGGTAACCCATAAAACAACTCGGTAAATCTTTCTGTTTACTTTGTTCCTTGACTGTTCTCTGAAATCCTTCATGGTGACCTCTGTGTATCTGTAATAGTCATAACACTCAGCACTTTCCCATGATTTTGCTTTTCACATATGTCTTTCTTCACACTCTCTCACACACACACACATGATCCTTAATTCATGCTGTATAAATAGATCTCTTATGATGGTGATCTTGTTCATGCTTCGATCTTACAAACATGATTCATTAAATGAATAACCATATAAAATTATTTCATTAGATAGATGTCCTCAAAATCATACCAAAATCTTAAGTGCAATTTCCAATGTGATAACAGTTCCTTGTTCCTCGATCTTTGTAACACGTTTCCCATATGTGTCTAGGTTTAATGAATATGGTAACACGTTTCACTTGATGTGTATCAACTCGGTATACCATCTTTGTTGCTCGGTAGTCATAGAACGTTACTTGGTAGACAACTCGGTGTATACTAAACTCTGTGACTTGTAACTTCTGTAACCTACTACTCTGTGCTTACCGACTAAATATTTTGGTAGTAATAACCGATTAGAGTATATAGAATGAATTTAGACATAAAACTAATGACAACCTAGTAAATAGTAACAATTTCCCCTTTTGACATTAGTTTTGAAATGTTTGACAAAACTTCTTTCAAAGTCATAACTCAAAAAATCTATATACTTACAAAATTTGACTGAACTGATAGTATATACAATTTTCAATAAAATAGTATACTCAAATACACTTCCCTTATCAATATACTGTACATAACTCTGATTATGCATGCGTTGTGATCAATATTTTGTATTCCCTACTCGGTTCACTGCTTAGTCTGTATTTCCTGCTCGGTTCACTGCTTGGTGATCACTGCTCCCCCTATCAAAATTATCTGTATACTAGAATATATTGAACTGCTCGATATACTTCTCTTGTATACACTATTATACACTATACTCCCCCTTTTTGACAAACATCAAAATTGGTTACCATTCGGTGGAGGCAACTGGTCAAAAATGGATTTATACTTTGTTCTAGCATCAGTGAGAGTGGTAGTGAGTGCATCCTTGACAATATCCATGAGTGAATTCTGAGCTATAATATCAGCTAACAGTGAAATCAGTCCATCTAAAGTGCTTCCCTTTGGTTGAGTAGATAAGGAGGTAGCCTTGTTGATCTGTTCTTGGACGGAGGACAAGTGTGGAATGAATAAAGTTTGAAGAGTCATAATGTCCATCCTTATTTTGTGCTCTTCATTCCTAAGTTCCAGTTGTTGAGCCATGAGCATTTGTAACTTGGTATAGAAATTTTGAATAGAATTTGGCTCAGTGGTCAATTTATTGGAGAGATCAGTGATCTCTTTCTCAATCACTTCTGTTTTATTCTTGACATCTTTAATGAATAAAGAGAATGTACAAAGTTTCTGAAATAAATAAAGAATGTGCTTGAGTTGAGGGGACAACTCAGTAATAAATTTGACTAGTTTTACTTTACCAATAGCAATGGCTTTCTGTACCTCTTCAATCATTTTTGCAGTGAGCTCTTTGTCCTTCAATTTGCTTAAGTATTCAGATGTGTCTACTCGAGATGTCTCTATCTGATTAAGGAGTTCATCCAATTGAATATGGATGGTTGCATCTTTTGTCATTATAGCTTCAGGTAGCATATCTGTTAATAGTGCTTTGACCTTCTGAAGTACTCTATTTTTCTTTTGTGTAGCCATTTGTCTCTCTTGTTCTACTTTGGCTTTGCATAGTTCACCGAATTCAATTAGTGCTTTCCCTTTTAATTTGGATATGTCTACATTCGGCAACACAATTGGTTTTGACAAATCTAACTTGGAACTATGCTTTTTCATTTTCTTTTCTTTAGAGGAGGAGGCTTTCACCGGTTGAACTAATACAATGGCTTGGGAGGCTTGTTTACCCTTGGTAGGTTGCTTGGTAGAGGCAACACTTTTGTCAATTTCTTTAGCCTCAGAGGTAGCCTTCGGTGAATCCTTGCTTGGTGTCTTAGTTGTAATATTTTCAGTACTTGAAGGGGCTTGAGAAGTCTGTTCCTCGGTGGCCTGAGAAGTAGCTTCTCCTTTGGTAGATTGTTGACCCTCTTTGCCTTGTTCAGTATCCTGAGGTGTCTCGGTTGAAACATGTTGACTTACCGGAGGATAGGACTTGACTTGTTCCAAAACTAACTCACTTGATACCAGTTTGGCATAAGCATTCCCTTCTATCATTTCCTGCTCCTGTTCCTCGATATCCATGACATCCTCATCAGGTTGTATGGTTTCAGTGGGATCTTGCTCAGTGATATCCACTATTTCAACTTCACCTTGCTCATCAGTACTCTTGATTCAAAAAATTTCTTGCCATTTTCCCTTTGTCTCATTCTCTACATCAAGATAAAGACCATTCATCAGTTTCAAGGCTCTTTGCTTGACTAGGAAGTTTGAGTGGTAGTTTTTCAGATGTTCACTTATCTCATCTACTAACATGTCTGGAAAGAGATGTACCAGACTTCTTTCTCTCATCTTCTTTTCCCGGTCCATGGCATATTTCCACCTGTTATCAATATGTAAATACAATGCTTTTGGAAGAGAATTATTTACTTCCAATGGGACCAGTTAGAATTTCAGAAGAGTGCAGATTACAACTTCTTCAATTTGTCTCTTTTCTGCATCAGATCTGGAGTCATATTTTACATATCTAAATGCTCCAAATCCACCATATTGCTTTAGATTGGCACAAAAATTATCAACACTATGTACTTCTTCCTTTTTACTCTTAACAATATGAAATTTATTTTTGTCTTCAGATTCGGTGTCACTGGACTCTTTGTTCAAGATGAGTCGCCGAGTAGACTTCTTGTAAGTTATTGTTACCTTTGGAACTAGAACACTTTTCTATTTCTTGCTCGGTGACACTGCAGATGATCTAGTGTTTGGGCGCTTCATTGGAGGAGTCGGTAATACCTGTGATGTATCCCGTTTCTTCCTTTTCAAAATTTTCCCTTTTGGCAACTCGATGCTCAATGTAATAGCTACTTCTTGGGCTTAAGATTCCTCCTCGGTGATGACTTGAATGCTCTTGATAGGAGTGGAGGAAGATCATTCTCCAAATTTCTCTGTTAATGCTTTAATCATTTTTGTTGCTTTCCTTGTAGCCTTAGGTACTACAATGCTCATTTTGACTTTTTCTTTAACTTCTTCATATGTACCATATATGATCTCGATAACATGCCTTAGTAGTGCAAGAAAAGCATCTATCTATTGCTGTGTAATGTCAAAATCAATCTCATAACCCATCGGTGGCAAAGATTGAGTCCTTGGTTCTATGACATTGACATAGTAGTAGTCGGTGTCCACTTCAAAACATATACTATCCTTGTATTTCTCCACTAACTGGGGTGGTATTCTGTGCCTGTTATGCATCTTTTCCTAAAACTTGCTAAAATAATCATCTATAATCTCATTGAAGTTATCACCTAGCTGTTTGATGAAGTCATTGATTTGATGGGTGATTGGTCGGTGTAGCTCCCAAACTACATTACCGACTGATGGAAAGAATTTCTCAAAATAGAAAAACATGCATACCAAGAGTGATCCAAACTTCAGAGTGTTTGTCGAGTTGTTCTTCTTCAGCTTCCTTATGGTGTTTGGATTTTCAAATAGATTTTTCAACAACACTTCGCATAGATCAATCATCATGCCTTTCTTCACAATTTTATAGGCTAAATCAACCGTTGCACAGGGTACACTGTTTTCCCTTGCCGATTGAAAGAAAAAATAACCTATGACTCTAATTGCAAACTTTAGCTTTGCATCTGTGACATTTTTCAGTTTCAAACCTCTGCAGTCAGATTCAACTCTGGTTAAAGTGATCAATTCCTTTTGTGAAATCATTTTCTGAGCTCGGGCATGGTGGAAAATAGGGTAACCGGTGATCAAGTGGATGATTTCCTTGGTGATCTTGAATGGTTTCTCCTCTAACCACATGAAGTCATCATGAACTCTGCTCAAAACAAATTTAACCCATTGGGGTTTGAAGACTCACGGGTAGGTTAGGGCTTCGGTCAATCCCTTGATTTTAATGTGTTCATACTTGCTATCCAATTTCACATCGGTACACAATTCATCATATGTGTCCTTGATCTCAGTGTGACCTAGTTCCTCAACATGACACTTAGTGAAGAATCTAACATCCTCAACTAATAAAACCCTATCTGGAATGAGTGAAAATGCAGTTTTATCATCTGGTTTAGATGCTACTTTGGGAGGTAGTGAGTATTTTAGTACGGGCTTCTCAATGTTCTCAACAACAACAGATTTCTGAATCTTAGGAGCCATTTCAAACTTTGGATAATCACTAACAAATGAGCCTTAGGGTTTTAAAACTTTTAACCAACAGACACTTTTCACTTAGTAAATATAACACAACTGATATGATCGGTTAACTTGCTTGACAATGTGTTGTGATTGATATAAATACCTTGAATTTCACTTCGGTAGAGGTTTGATCGCCTTTAAATCGCTTCACTTTGCTTTCTGAAAACTTGGTAAGTGTAAAATGACTGTGCAAAAGATTTTAAGTACACATTATACCTTATTGGGCTCCATGCAGTTAGGTTAGAAAACATTAAATGCACCCGGTTCCACTAAACCAATTTACCTTTCTTTTTGTGCTTTTACCGAGTAGCCAAACTTCCTGTATTTATCGACTTGACTAGTGCACCAAAAAACTTGATAGAATTTCAAACTTGCTAATGCATCTTAGCTATGTAGATTTTGAATTAAGTACATGATAAAATAGGAACTGTTTAAGATTTTAACCTTGAGAGAATGCAGTCCCTTCATACCTTTACCGATTAATTTGGAATAGATGCACCTAACTTGGTAGGTAAGTGCTTTCTTCATTTGACACAATTTCCTTCTTTTTCCAAATCATCTGGAATTTGCTTTTTATTTCTTCAATATCTCCTCTATGTTGATCTCTACAATCTCTAGTCAAGTGTCCAACTTTGTGACAATGAAAACATGCCATACCAGGATTTCTCCATGATCTTTGGTTGTTCATTCCAAACCTTATAAAATAGTTGGCACTTATATGTCAATATCTTCCATAGCATTCACACCATATCCTTGTATTGTAATCCTATGGTACTACAGTATATTGTCGGTTAAGATCTGTGTGAGTTAGGTAACCTCTAGCATTTGCTCGGTGTGTAGACCACATATAGTTCTTCTACTTAAACCAACACTACTCGGTACTATGTCCATGTCTATTGCAATTTTTACAAAACCCTTTGAATTTTGCCTTTTGATAATTGCTAATAGACTTTGTCTTACATTGATTAGATGTGTGACCATACTTATTGCAATTGTTACAATAACCATTAGACCTAATGACATTCGGTTGCTTACCTTTTCTGATTTGGCACAAGTTGGCAGTATGTCCTTGTTTTCCACAGTTGTTGCAAATAGGCTTCTTTCCTTTGATGTTTTTCTTGATTCCAACTTGCTTTGATGATTCTCCTCTCTCGGTAGTGTGGATTCCCTTCTCGGTAGAGTTTTTTCCTTTGTAATCGAGTCCTGCATCTTTGTTGGGTCTTCTTGTAGTTAGTTGCTCATCCAACATCTTTGATGCTTCATAACTCTTCTTCAGTGTTTCTTTTGATTTCTTCTCTACTTCAAGTTCATCGGTCAATCTTGATAGTTCAAGTTTCAATGCTTTATTCTCATCATCTTTCAGATTTGCTTCATGATGTGCATAACCCAATTGATTTGATAGATTATTTTGAATTCCCATCATCCTTGTGATTTCATCATTCTTTTTAGATACTAATGCTTCAAGTTTTTGTTTTTCTCTTTCTAGATCTCTTAATCTATCCTCGGCTATCCTCAATGCATCAAGATTTTCAGTCATTTGTGTGCTGAAATGTTCATGTTCTCTTTTCATTGCTTTTAGCTGATCAGTCAGTGCTTTGTTCTTTTCTTTCAATGCTCCAATCATCTCTTTAGTCTCTTCAGATATACTATTCTCAGATGATGTCTCAATTTGTTCCACCAACTCTTGAGAGTCCTACAAATCATCAAACAATCTTCTGCTAACTTTCAGTGATCTTTGCATTTGTTTCTGCATGTCAGCAATCACTTGATTAGCATGATCCAATTCATTTTGAAGATTCACAATTCTTCGAGATTATTTGTAGCCTTCCATTCATAAGATCTTTCTCTTTAGGTAGTTAAGCCCTTTTCCAAGATTCAAGCTCTGATACCAATTGTTAGGCCCAATATGGAAAGATAATGTACTGAGAGGGGAGGGGTGAATCAGGAGTTCAAATCTTTTCTTCTTCAACAATAACTTTACTGTTAAGCATAAACTAAATATTGATGAAACATAATATAATGCTAAAACAAATAGATAACAATCATACATGATTCACTCCATAACACATATATTTTGGCTACGCAGAAACTCCTTGTTAGAGAGAAAAACTGTGGTGGGGATGGCACCCACAACTTCAATACTGCAATAATAAAGGTTGCTTGGTTAGAGCTACATGTTTAGCTATTTCTGATAGCTTACCTTGTTAGGAGTATCAAGATCTTTAGATCTACCTTGCTAAAGGATTTTACAACACTTATACTAAAATTTCTGCACTTGGTTAAAGGCTTTACAATTTATAGACTTTGTTAGAGTCTTTTACCTTGTTAAAGGTTTCTCTTACAACTCAAAATATTACATTCAAAATCTTACAAAATATCTGCAACTTCACATCTAAAATGTTATAGCAGATTCTATGTGCTCAAAATGAAATTACCTTGCTTATAGCATACCTCGGTAACCCATAAAATAACTCGGTAAACCTTTCTGTTTACTCTGTTCCTTGACTGTTCTCTGAAATCCTTCTCAGTGACCTCTGTGTATCTGTAACAGTCATAACACTCAATGCTTTCCCATGATTTTGCTTTTCACATATGCCTTGCTTCACACTCATACACACACACATGATCCTTAATTCATGCTGTATAAATAGATCTCTTATGACGGTGATCTTGTTCATGCTTCGATCTTACAAACATGATTCATTAAATGAATAACCATATAAAATTATTTCATTGGATAGATGTCCTCAAAATCATACCAAAATCTTAAGTGCAATTTCCAATGTGATAACGGTTCCTTGTTCCTCGATCTTTGTGACATGTTTCCCATATGTGTCTAGGTTCAATGAATTTGGTAACACGTTTCACTCGGTGTGTATCAACTCGGTATACCATCTTTGCTGCTCGGTAGTCATAGAACATTACCTGGTAGATAGCTCGGTGTATACTAAACTCTGTGACTTGTAACTTCTCTAACCGACTGCTCAGTGCTTACCGACTAAATATTTCGGTAGTAATAATCGACTAGAGTATATAGAATGACTTTGGACATAAAACTAATGACAACTTAGTAAATAGTAATAGTAAGATCTCATTGTAGATCATCATGGTTATTGTAAGAGGTCATGGTCAAGGAATGTAATGTGCAAATAATGTAATATCATTTAGGCAGAGGAGTTGGTCGATCATTGGAGATTGAATTGGTTTTGTGTAAAAGGATTTAGTCCTCCAGTATTGAGCTTAACTAGAACTGTACTCAGGCATAAGAGATGCTATCTTTTGCAGTTCAACACTTCTCCGAATTGTAGTATGGATTTGTATGTAGTCAGTGAGGCTCCTTTTGCGATGAGTAGTGTGCTCTAGGATATTGGTCTTCCTTCAAGTGCATGCCCCTTCATTGTAAATTCACATACTTACTACAGAAGTATTATCTGATTGTGGGTAGGCTTTCCACTATGGTTTTCCCCTTTACCAAGTTTTCCAAGTACAAATCTTGGTGTTGTGTGGATGATATTTATTCTGTGTTTATTGTTTATACTGAATTGGGTTAACTGCTATTCCAGTATTATTGTTTTGGGTTCTAGTATTATTGTTTTAAATTGCTAATGCTTTCGGTAATCTGTGAAAACTGATTCACCCCCCTCTCAGTTGTCTTCCAGTTATCTGAATTGTCTAACAACACATTCATTGTAATAATCAAGAACACAACCATGACATTAGCTCATAACATTATTCATAGATGCAAATTTAGAAATTCAAATATATAGTGCATGAATAGCCTCTTCCAATCAAAACTCACTAGACAAATTGATCATTTAAGTACAGTCCCAGATGTTCTTTATCATAATCATAAGAGACTTGAAGCATCAAGACAATGAGAAAAACCACAGATATTTGCAATGTACTGAAGACAATGTATGATTAGTCAACTTTAGTTTTCAGAGTAGCAAAGGTAACTGTAAATGTCTATGACAAAAAAGGGAGCTAAGACTGTAGCATGTGGAATAAAGATAACAAAGTAAACCAAATGAAGCAACAATGATTTAACAGTCCATTATGCCCAAAATACAGTCAGATATAGGTCTGCTACAAATAAATGAGAAGGTTAGTGCAGTCATAGTCAAGAGTCAACACAGAGCTACAACCCTAAAGAGCCACTATCTATTATAACCAATCAAAAGGCATGCAGATTTACCATGTAAAGAGCTTATGATCAAAGCCAAAATAGCTATAGGAGTATTCATATACTCACACATCACAGTAATAATGAACCCACAATCATAGATTATAGTAGGTAGCCCTTCATAAATACTTAAAAGATAAATCCATCAAGTGCATACAAAGATAAGAAGAAGATTCATCAGCACATATTACCAAAGAGCATAAACAATATCAAGGTTGTATGGCACAATAAAAGCTACAAGACAATCTTCCTACTATAATATATTTTAGATCAGATAAAGATGCAATGAGAGATAACAATACCTCGGTACCTAACAATAAAGTGCAGTCAAGGAAGTATAGATATAGTGCCAAATCATTAAATAACCTAAATTTGAAGTTTAAAGGACCAAGTTCCAGAATGAGACCAAAGCCATGATAGTCAATTCTAATACATTCAAAGATCTAGTAACAACCAGATCCATATTAAAATCTCTGAGTAGTGAATTGAGACTATAACAATCATTATCAAAGCAATTGTATATAGTTGTCTAGGGCACAAAGCAACTAATAGTCAAAACACAAGAACTCAATGATAGCCATGGTGAATGAGGTCATGGCATAATAACCTCAAGATGGTGTTTGATCATAACCCTTTTCAAATCAGATTACTATCAAACCACAATCTACACAGAGATGCATATACTATGGCAGGGCATGCATAACCACCAAAACATCACATTTGTAGGTATGAAGAGATATTATATCAGTGCAACAACACAAGGCATAGTGCAGTCACTTCATTCACATCTATAGAGGTAAAAGATTGTCAAAGAATATATTGAATGATAATGACTGTAGAATTCAAACAAATATCATCACAAAGATCAATATATCACCATTAATGCAAGGGTTCATATCATTTTTAGTAGGACAAGTCCAAACACTGTCAAGATCATAGTGTTGATAATAGTGCAGTCATGAAATAACAGTGAAAAGGAAGGTGAGACATTAAGACCAAGCAATATTTAAATAGGCATTGGCTAAAACAATAGATCAAAGATAGCACAAAGAGGATTATTTCAATGATTGAATAAAGAAACATATGACCACATAACAGTCCAAAGAAAGTGTAAATATTTCACAATCAAAGAGCAGAGACTGTCAATATACACAATGAAAAGATGTGCATGCACTATCCAAGTTTCCATACATAGATCCACATCTAAAGAAAGATAGTGAAAGTGGGTACAAAGCTACAATCATCATGAATAATAGAACAGTCGAAGCACTGGTAGTAGCTACAGGTCCACAGTAGCTGGCGAAGAGTAGGGTTTATAATGCTTTTGAGATAAATCCAAAGAAAGAATTCAATAATATCTTGGACAAAGAACAACCTATAGCAATATTATAAGAATAATCATATTTGTTTCTCCAAGACAACAATAGGTTACAAAGTTTAGAGAATGAGAAATCCTTTGACTACCAATAAAAACAATCCCACAGTCTGTAAACCAAGGCATACTCATTTGTGATGGCTATGAATGAGTAGCCCAACAATCACAATGAACTTAAACTTTAAATAAAGTAACCCTAGTCATATTGAGTGAAGTGAATAGAAATGATCAATTCTTCAAAGAGCACTATCAGAAAGCCAAATCACATGGTACAAACCTCAGACTAATGATAAATTAGAGCTATCAAACAACTCAAAAATACAATCCCATATCTATCCATGTATAAGGCAAATATTTGGGTGTCATGCAAGTATTTAGATAACCTAATGCATGAACCAAGGTATTGGCAGTCAAAATACATCTAGGGTAGTTTATTTGAACAAAAAATCCATAAAGTGCAGTCCATACAACATGTAGATGCTATATGACAGTCACAGAGCCACATTTAGAAAAGGCCCAGTTTCATCAATGGTAAATATACAAGCAAAAGAACAAAGATATATCTAGCCATGAAAGTTGATCACTTAAGTTGGAGACATAAATATATTGTGGAAGCATATGGAGACAATCCAAGAATATTGATGTTGCATATCTATGACTGCAAAAGGATTAATATTGCAGCAAGATCAGTCACACATAGCAGCTAATAATGAAAAAGACTGTCTAAATCAGTGGCAATACCCTGCACTAGTAACCGAAAGGGGGTTATAACCATTGTAGAGAAGCAACCCATTCAAGGTAATTCCTCCTTCAGAGTCATATGACACTAAGATCCTCAAAAGGGACATATTAAACAAGGAGAAGAAATCATAGTTTAAGGTATAGTGCACAGTCCTAATGAATTTTAACAGTGAAAGATGCAAAGTACCAACCAGGGCTACAAGGGTTTGAAAGACAACTTCCAAATTGGAAATACAATGCACAATTATTTCTAAAAGGAACATGAGATAAAGTCTTGACAAGTCACATGCTTTATACATCATAATTCATCAGAGTTTCCATACAAGCAGAGTAAGAGGAATATATCATTCATAACTGCCTAGAAGCCTTCATAGTCAATAAAAGGAGACATGTCATAGTTAAAGAGTCAAATATTGATTCATGACAGTAAAGCATTACTTTATATGAGTCTCAACATACAGATCAATTGAATATTTTCATGGTAATGAGCAATTTTTTTTCACCACAAACACATAATATAATCCATCAAAATCACAAGTAATAATAGTTTGCATACAAATATATGACAACAAGAGCACTTCATGCAGAGGTAATAAAAATATAGAAGCTATGGCTTCTTATCATGCATGTATCAAAGATTCCACGCAGAAACCTTAAATTCATGTGTGATTAAAAGAAAAACTTCTAAGTTTTTTTCAAAGAGATGTAATAAAAAAGATAAATACGGTAAATACCATGCAAAATATGAATGTAAACCTTTCAAGTCAAGTTTCAAACCCTAGCTCGATCTCAAGACAAGCAACATGCCAGCCATAGTGAGTGTTTTCTCTGAGAAAACAAAGTAAGAAAATAAAATCTTTTTAGGGTTTGAACTTGTTTTATTGTGCATGCCCTTATCTGAGTGATGGGCTTTTCTTTTGATTTATTTTAATAAATCACTGCATGCTATTATATGCTCGTGGTCAATGACTTAAAAGTCATTAGACCTAACTCAATTGTAAAGAGCCCCCCGTGAAGCTTTTAAAAAGAATTTTGCTATTTTGCTATTTTATATTCTAATCTAATAGGTTTATATTAAAATATAAAAGCAAAGTTTTCTAAGAAATAAATAAGCTTATTTTAATATTTAATAAAACTATAATTTGTTTTAAATAAATATTAAAATAATTTTTTTTTTAAGTGATTAAAAGAAAAGGAGGAGGCAAAGTATAGTAAAGGGCATGCATATTTTACAAGAAAAGGAGTGATTTTTAAAAGCTATATTTAGCTTCAGAATACATGCAAAATTATAAAGAGAGGGTTTTCTTTTTCAGCTATATTTGGCACCCGTGAGTCATGCAGATTTTAGAGAGGAGATTGTGCTTTTTGGGAGACTATTTTTAGCAATATGCAACAATTTGGGTTTTTCATGCATGCAGTTTCAGTGGGGGACTTATTTTTAGCTATGGAGGCTATTATTGGCAGTGTTTCACATGAATTTTTATGCCATTTTGGGGAAATCCACCCAAGGCTTTTTCTAATACAGATTTTCATATTAGGGTTTATTGAAGGAGAGTTTTTACATGCTATTTCTAGCTCACTATGTTTAGAAGCCGGATATCTATATATTCTTTTCTCCTCCATTTTTCCCTGTGGTTCTTTCTTTTTGCTTACACATACAACAAAAAGAATTGCAGCTCAACACTTTATTTTTAGTTTTTAAAATTGTAATAGAGTTATTTTTCTAGTGTGCAATAGAGAGTTTCAATTTCCTCATTAATTATTATTGTTTTTTTCATTGTCAGGTAAATGATTTTACAGAGTTATTATGATTCTTTAGAATCCTTTTCTCCATCTCATTTATGCTTTACAGTAATAGGAAGATTTCATTGCAAATTCAGGTTGTGGGTTGTGTTCATTTGGTTTTCAATTCTTGCATGTTATGAAAGATCACTTTTTCTTTCATGCAAAATTGAATAACTTCGAACCTTCACATGAAATGTTTATGAATTTCATGATCTTATTTGATTTGTGAGATAAATTAGTTCTTTAGTGTAGCTGGTTATAGTTTTAGAACATCAAGTAGAACTGCATCATTATTTGGTGTATCACCTCCATTAGGATAGATTTTTTCATTATATGCAAGGTCTTTATCCCTTTTACCACAAAAAGAAAATTGTAAGAGATTCATCAAAAAGGAAGCCGACCTATAATCTAGAGATTCACATTCACTTTGAGCAACCTACAGGATCGAAGGTGTTTCCATGTTTCACAAGATTGTTGGGTTTCATACTTAGCATTATGATGCAATCCTTTGCGACAATAGAAACACCTATAGTATCTAGCATGCCTAAGGAAGCTCCTTACATCTCTTTGTTTTTGTGGCATTGAAAGCTTTGAGATGATTGTAACTTTTATTTTTTATTCTTCTAGATTCAATCGTGTAGATTTTTACATTTCCAACATTTTGGATTAAACACCATGATCCATCATCAGAGCAAAAAAGAAAGTGAAAGAGAAAGAGAGCATAATTCATGAATTCAATTGATTGCAACTTCATGAATTCAATTGATTGTAACTTCTTTTTGGATCAGCTTGGATTATATTGTCTAAGACAAAATGTCCAATAACAACTCCCTCTTCCTTTATCATAAAACATATTTCATGGTTAAAAGAGAGGTTGTCTTGACACCACTGAAGTACCTTCTCTAGATTCATTAATGCTTCCTCATAATTTTTACCATAGGTTGTGAAATCATTTTTATAGATCTCCATGGTATCATGAGAGAAGTCTATGAAGATTCTCAAGACAACTCTCTAAATAGTAGCAGGTGCATTACAGTCCATATGGAAGCACTGAATAGGCATATGTCTCTTGTTGGTCTCCTTTAATGGTTTTAGTAACTAGGCCCTAGAACCATAACTTAGGGACTAGATATCCATGCCAAGTAGTTACCTCACCATTATGAAGGCTCATTTTCTATCAATCCAGGGGCGTATACTTGAAATGGGTCAGCAAAGTATATGCACTAGAGACCAATTGTAGCCATGCTATCTAGTACTGAAAATGAAATGGTACTGAAAATAAAGTGCATGGAAAGGTAACAACTCAAATGATTAACAACAACTATCATCTAAACTGAACTCAAATGAATAACAAAAATTTAATCTATGACAAGCAAATAGGAAACTACTTTGTCTGCTTTGGCTGTAGGAACAATCATAGGATGGAGATTCTAGTGGCTACAGGAATAGTCAACTGCCAAGACAACAACTAAATACTGCATGAAAAATAACTACTAAACATAAAGATTGGAATTCTCACTAAGTGGGCCCCTTAGTGAGTCTTCCCAAAGCTAAACTAGGTACTGCAAACTAGAATGCCATCTTATCTATCCAAAAACACCGTTACATCATAATTTAGCTAAAATTGTTCTTCAACAAACTAAAAACTAGAATTATAATATTTGAAGTTCTACTACCCTCCCTCAAAGGGTATCTAATCTTTATTTATTTATAGAAAGAAGACTCCGAACTGATTCTAACTAATAGCAAGTCCACTCCCAAAACATTAGGAGGACACAATTTATTACAACATAAGAAAAGGGAAGGGAGTTGTGCTCCTAAAAGGAAACAATCAAGCTGTTTCTGTCGTAGAGGAAATCTAGCATAACTGATCTCCCTAGATCCACTCTACTACAAGCATGAACATTAAAGTCTAATTATTACTCCACATGAGTTGTAAATAATCTATTGCTAACTCTTTCAATGTTCATCTTGGCATGACTTTATCTTAACCAATTAATTGGCACGAACTCCCATGTTGTGAGGCTTTAACCATTACTGCTCCTTTATATATTCTTGTATCATGACATAGTGTGTTCAAAACAAAGACATATCCATTGTACATCAATATAACATTTATTTAACTACATGCAAGATTAATATGAATAAATCACATAGCAAGGTTACCTATCATATTTCACCATTTAATGAAAAAGTAAGTATAAGGGTAAGTTCATGCTCAGTTTTGTCAAGTTCAAGAGAACAACATAGAACCATCATTAACAAAGTCTTAAGACTTATAATAGTATCTAAACCCTTGACAAAACCAGTAAAAACATTAAAGACAAACAAAATTGAGCCAATTTTTGGGCTCATCATTCCCCCCAACTGAACTCCTTGTTGGTCCTCTAGCAGGTAGAAGATTCCTCATTTGAGCCTGCATTTTTTAATCACTGGGGGTGACTTGGCCAGTACCTCTAATAGCGAGACTCCAATAGAATCCTTTGCTCTTGTCTATCCTATCCCACCTAGCTTCCTTTGCCGCTTCATTGAAAGCATCTCCATAGTACCTACAATTTGGTGGTTGAAAATAAGAGGAAGCCAATTATTCTACTTTGTTCTACCTAGGTGTATATACCATGTTTCTCTTCTGGTGGCTGCATAATAATTCTAAAGAGAATGTGGCTCTACCTACTTCAATTCTTTTGCCAAACTGTTCCATCGCTGTGCTAGATATCTCATCACTGTTTGTCCTGCAGTAGGACCCATCTGCTCAAATTCTTGGAATGCCTCTTCTCTGAAAGCTAAGATTTGTTGGTTACACTCTGGTCTCAATAAAATCATTTGCCAAGTGAAGTAAATAGTCCTGGGATTATTAGCTTCAACCCTCAAAGGAAAAGGAATCAAGAGTTCATCATCTATGTATGCTCTAAACTGCTGCCCCCTATTATTCTCATTTTGGACCCAAGACATGAGGGCTTTAAGATTAATATCACCAATGTACAACAAGGGATTCCAGTCACTGTCTCGAGGAACTCCATAATTATGAAGATATAATTCACAAAGCAAATTTTAAATTGCTATAGGAGAAGACTAAAAACACTGGTAAAACTCCCGTGGAGTCTCAATAGAAGGGTTCAAATTTGAAACAATCCTTGACATTTTAAAAGAGAGACTGAGTTCCTTTAAGTACATTGCATATACTCTTGGTGGTGTTCTACATTTTAAAATCTGTGGTGCCAAGGTTACCATATTATCCATTTTTCTTTTTAATATAGTAATTTCTTCATTTTTCTTCTCAATCTTTTCATCCTTATTGATTATCCGCTGTAGCTTAAGTTTCTCTTTATTCCATTCTTATTCCTTATCCATCATGTAATTGAACAAGTCTAGGGCTATAAACATCCATGAAAAAGAGGTAGACCTATGTCTAACTACTTGGATCCTTTTCTGTATTAATTCCTCTTCTTCTCTCTTTGTTGACACTTTCTCTACCATCTGCTCTACTGCAACAACTAGTCCAACAAGGCCTTCCAGACCTTCATCCCATTGAGGCTGCTCTCTTAATCCTCGTTCCTGCAACACCTCTTCATCCGTCTCCATTTCTGACTCATGGAATTTCATTATTGGATTGCCTTGCTTCTCAACTAAAGAGAAGAATTATGGACTCTCTCTAGGAGGTCTAGGAGGCTGATTGAAAATTATCCTTTCCTCTTCACTAGGGGTAGTATGAATAGATTCTGATGATTCAATTTGGATATTAACCCTAGGATCTGTTGGCAATTGATACTCATTTGATTGGTTTCATATGTTGTCATTGATGGCAACATGTTTCGGCTTCATTCTTTGGTTTGGTTGTTCACTGACAGACGCTTCACTGGCACCGACACTGACAGGTATCTTCACCAGTAGGATGGATTCTATGGGTACCGACATTGTAGGCTGACATGAATTACAATAGGATATCGGTATAGGAGGCCGAAATCATTGGGAGATCCAACAATCAACAATTGATTTTGATATTTATGTATATATGTAATTGAGCTGACATGTATATTCATTTTGTAATTATCTATGTAAGCCGACATGAGTCATGAAGGATTGTAAGGGTATATAGGTTAGTTGATTAGATCATTTTGTGAGATATAGTAACGTGTTGAGAGATATGCTAGGGTATGATATAAATATTTGTAATTGAGGATGTTGTAATGCAAAGGTTATTCTGGTAAGGGTTTAGGGTTTCAAAACCAGAACAATCAGAGCTTGAACCAGAACTCAATCAGACATAGCAGATGCATTAAATGAGTTCAGTTTTATGTTTTACTATTAAAAGTGACTATAGTTAGTGAGACTCTTTTGTGATGAGTAGTGTGCTCTAGGCTGTAATCCTTCATGCATGTGTAGGCCCCCATATTGTGTAATATCTTTTCATATGGCTAGTGGATTGATATTGTGGGTCACAAATCCCACTGTGGTTTTTCCTCTTTGAGGTTTTCCACATATAATTCTTTGTGTTATGATATTCATTTGTGTGATTGGTTTATTGATTGTTTTACTTATTTCAATTATATAAATACTAGTTTACTGGTTGGTGAATGCATGTTATAATAAGGTTAAAATTGAACATTTCGGTAGAACACTAATTCACCCCCCTCTCCATGTTCTTGGATTCCAACAATTGGTATCAGAGCTTTGTGCCTCGAAGGAAGTTTAGCAACTTGAGGGAGATCCTGAATCCAAAATCCATGGATATGAGTTTGGAGAAGCAAATTGAGGTAGCACTTGAAGATTATGATGATGAAAGGATGAAGGAATTCATTCTTATCCTATAGGAGAGACTGTCATCTATTCAAGCTAGGAGGAAGGAAATTCTGCAAAATCATGATAATGAAGAGAAAGATGCCCTTAATGAAAAATGTCTGAAGCTAAGTCAGGAGAATATGGTCATGAGGAATGAAATGTAAACCATAACTATGAGGATGTCAAAGGAGATTAAAGACTAGAAGATGAATGAGGAAAACCTTAAGAGATCTCTAAAAGACAAATCTGAAGAAGGCATCCGGTTGGCTCGTGAAAATGATATGTTGAGAACAAAATTAGTGCAATCCCAAAGAAATGAACAAGAACTTGAGAGACAAATGATAATTCTAAGAGATGATCTGACTATTGTGAGTGAGTATAAGGACAAATTCAAGGTTAGTTCATCACAACTTGATGAATTATTGAAAAGTCAAAGACAAAATGGAGATTCCAGCGGACTTGGATTTGAACAAGGTCAGAGCTCCAGTACTGCTAATGAAGATTAGAACTAGAAGACACTGGTAAGGAAGCATACTGCTTACAAATTTAATGGTAGATGCTTTGTTTCTAATAAATTTAGTCACATGGCTAGGCAATGTAGAAATAGAGCAAATCAGAACTATAATTCTACTCCAGGTCAATGTTCCAAATGCAATAAGGATGTTCATAAGATAGAAGATTGTAGAATGAATGTTAAATATTATGCATGTGGAAAATTTGGACACATGGCTAATCAACGCAGGTCAAGTAAATATACCGGTTATAGAAAATAAATTCAAAAGAACAATGTTGCATTTTATGCATGCAACAAGATTGGACACATAGCTAGGTTCTGTAGAGGCAAAAATCTACTGGTTAACAATGATGGATCAAATGATAAAGGGAAAGAGAAGGTCAATGAAATTTGACAAGATCATATAAAGAAATGGGTTAGGAAGTTAGATGATCAATTAACAGATGGGAATGTTCTGGTTACTCAACTAACAGAGGAGGTTTCTCCTACACTAGCAGGAAGATCAACTGGTAATTGAGACTGATGCCTTAGGGGTAGGCAAAATTTATGATAATACTACTTAAGCCCCAGGAAGAGGTTCTGGAAGATGTTTCAGACATTGGAAAAGGTTTGTCCGACATGGAGATGTTCGACCGAGATCTGGTATGTTTCACCAGAAGTAATTCATATCAATAATGGATTAGGGTTCTTGAAGGTTAAAAGGTTGAATCCACTTCATTTTTGATCACCTTGCATTCAGATAGATTAAGAGCGATACAAAGTGAGTCTAAGGCAATTCAGTGTGATCAGATATCTTCTTCAACGATTTCACCAACAATCAGAAGAGTTCTCTAGGGTTTCACAGGCAACCATTTCTCAGGTGCTTATTGAATTCATCTTTCATCATGGAAGCGAGATCATCCTCTACACCTACTTTCATTGCAAATCCAACTATTGTCAAGGTTAAGGACCATCCTAGGCAAATTTTCAAGCAATACCCACATATTGCCACCTTGGATGATTCAGTTGGTGCTTTTTCTCGTGTTCTGAAAGGAGTTGTTTATGTGGAAGATGCTAGAGCATACATTCACTGCCACATTGAGGATTTGGGTACCAACAACATCAAGAGCATGCATATGAGCGAGTTTATGGGAGACTCCAGAAAGATCAAGCCCGAGTATAAGCACATTGAGGATCTAGGGTTTACTGACATTCTTGATATCCCTGAATTTGAAGATGAAATCATCAAATATGTATTAAGAAGAGTTCATGAAAAACTCATTTGGTTGGACAAACCTTATAAGATCATGAAGGAGGCCATTAGGGCCATCACCACTTTGCCAAAGATTGGTTAGCATTTGGAGAAAAAGATTTCAAATGATCAGGTTAACAAACTCATCGGTACAATTTCAGACCGACGATCGATGAGGGTCAGCACTATAACTGATAGAGATATTAGATTTGACAACATGATCATTAGGTACAAGGTAACTCAATCTAATCATCTCAATTCTATTTCTAGCTCCTGCATATATGCCACACATAAGATTATGAGTGAAAATGAAAAGATAGATCTCTGTGGATGGATGTTTGATGAGTTGTTAATCAACCTAGGGAAGATCAAAGGAGAGAAAAAGGGGACATTCTGGTATGGGAATCTTATTGTCTATTTGATGCTATTTTTCATTAATGAAACTCTTGGTTGTGGGAAGAGATAGTGGGCATTTGATATCCTGGTAGGAAGACAACTGAAACAATCTATTGCTACTCTGGGTAGTCAGCAAGATGATAAGGTTTGGGGTTACTTCAAGGCATTCTAGAAGGCAATGAAATCTAGAGAGAGGGTTCCTAAACAATTTGTTGAGATTTACTCAATTGAGATCTATTTTATGGTTAAAAAGGATGAAACCTTAATGAAAGAAATTAAAATCTGAAAGATATGGATAGAAGAGATGGGATATGAGGTTGATGCTGAGATTCTGGATGCTTATGCCAAGATGTTAATTGATGCTCCTATTGATGAGATTGAAAAATCCTTTGGTTTTGCATAATAGAAGAAGCAAGAGGTTCAAACTGAATTTAACTGGAAGAAGAGGGAGAAACAACAAGACAAGGCCAACAAATTTGTTGAACAAGTATCCTAGGACATCAAAGCATTAATGGATGATATTCTGGAAAAAGGAAGGAAGAGGAAAGAACCTGAAATCTTCATTGAGCCTATTCCATCAGACTCTAGAACTGAAGATGACACACATTTAGCATTCAAGAGGGTATTGAGGAAGAAAGGTGAGGAGTCTAAGGAGGAATCAAGGAAGCAACTGGTAAGGAAGGTCACAATCAAGGTACCAGACAAGAAAATAGCTCCAAAAGAAACACCTTTTGCACCATCCGATACTGGAAGAAAGAAGATGGATGACACAGACCTTGCAATTGCATCTGGTAATATAAATATAATCCCACCCAAGGCTTGTGTAGAATTGGTAGATGAAATAACTAAGGATGGTATGTTGAAAAATGTAAAATTCTATTATGAACACTTAGATGATGATGAGCAAAGAGAAATTGAGGAAACAATTTTGCTATATCTGGATATATATAAGAAAACTTTGTTGGAAATTGAGAAGGAAATACCAGCACAACTATATGACAATCTAAATGCTAGGAGATTATCATCTATGGAGGAGGACAATCACATAAAGATTAAAGAGCTATTAACTACTTGTGGATCCATTACTCCAAATGAGTTGGATATGACACTTGAAGTTGCAGACAGGACAATTTTTCAAAGCAAGCACATGATAGTTAGTCTTATATTAGGAAGGGTTAATGAGATAATCAGTGAGAGCCACAAGGCATGGGTTCAATTCTTTGCTGAAAACCTTGGTTTCTACACTTCACTGAAAGCTAAAACATACACCACTGACATCCCAATTGAAGGGAAAGGCAAAGGTATTGTAGGTACCTCATGTACAATTTTGAAAGATAATAAGGCATTGGATGTAAAGCCCCTGGTAGAATCTAATGTACAGGACACAGAGGTGATACCGGCAAATGTAGATATACCAGTAGATTCAAAGAGTGTACAGGTTACAAATGTTGAGGACAATAGTCCTCCGGATCAGAATGTACAGGTTGAGGATATAGTTCATGTGGAACCAATAGTAACTAATACTGCACCAAGTGGTGAAGCCACCAGTGCAAAAGAGGAAGTTATTAAAGTTAATCAACCATCAGAGTAGAAGAAAGAGGAATCCGATAGGGAACCGGTAGCAAGCACATAATTGTTGTCAATTGCCACCTCATAGGTAGAGTAGAAGAGCATAGCTGAGATGAGTTCTACTAAGCTCATGATGATGGTTGCTCAGAAGATGATGAAAGAAGGATTAGTGGACAAAGGAATAATTGATCAATCAATCCCAATTTTGCATAGACTTGTCTCCGAGTGACATTTTGACAAAGGAGCAAGCCCATTCAACAAGCTGAAAATAATACTAAGCATATTTCTAAGGATTTTCAATCTTTACAACATATATCTAACTAGCAGGCATTGGAGAGATTCACACAAGCTAAGAGAGCTACTTTTGATCAGATGATTGAATCAGAGAAGAAAGAGATTTCTGATAAACTAAAGTTAATTGATAATGCTTTAAGACAATGTACTAATATTTATAGAGTATGCCGCAACACAAGATTACTTACTGTAGATATAGATAAAGGGATTAAGGATTCTCAGGAGAGAATTGTAGGTATAGTCAATTGTTTTGATGGTTCCAATTCTTTGATTACATCTATTAATGGACAAATTTTGGTATTAGAAGTTCAAGTTTCAGCTCTTGAAAGGGATAAAGACAAAATCATAAGGAGAGATAAAGGGCTTAGAGGATTGGTGAGTCCCCGGTTGGACTCCTTGAGTGTACATAAGAAGGAATGCATTGATATGGTTGGTAAGCGCACACCAAAAAAGCTTAAAGAGAAAGAGTCCTATGCTCACATGCTTAATGGACTTATATCTATTTCCAGCACATTCAAATCTGATTGGGACACTTATCTAGAGCTTTTGGAGAAAGCCTATTCGAAAATTTTCAAGTATATTCAGCTTTGGTAAGGTGTTTTGGGACACATTCTTTGTACAAAATTTCATTCTTTGTCCCATTTTTGGTATTTCCTTTTTTGGCATTGATGGCAAAGGGGGAGTTATAGGTGAAAAATATATTCTTGACATCAGGAGGTATGGAGTATTTTGTATAGATCATGATCATAGATGGATATTCAACTCAGGGGGAGCAGTCTCAGGGTGAAACCGACAGATGGAAATCATTATCATTTTTCACATGAGTGTTGCCATCAATGCCAAAGGGGGAGATTGTTGGCAATTGATACTCATATGATTGGTTTCATATGTTGTCATTTATGGCAACATGTTTCTACTTCATTCTTTGGTTTGGTTGTTCACCGACAGATACTTCACCGGCACCGACACCAACACCGACATCGGCAGGTATCTTCGCCAGTAGGAAGGATTCTATGGGTACCGACATTGTAGGCCAATATGACTTACAATAGGATACTGGTATAGGAGGCCAACATCATTGGGAGATCCGACAACCGACAATTGATTTTGATATTTATGTATATATGTAATTGAGCTGACATGTATATTCATTTTGTAATTATCTATGTAAGCCGACATGAGTCATGAAGGATTGTAAGGGTATATAGGTTAGTTGATTAGATCATTTTGTGAGATGTAGTAATGTGTTGAGAGATATGTTAGGATATGATGGAAATATTTGTAATCGAGGATGTTGTAATGTAATGGTTATTCTGGTAAGGGTTTAGGGTTTCAGAACCGGAATAGTCAGAGCTTGAACCAGGACTCAATCAGGCATAGTAGATGCATTAAATGAGTTCAGTTTTATGTTTTACTATTGAAAGTGACTGTAGTCAGTGAGACTCTTTTGTGATGAGCAATGTGCTCTAGGCTATAATCCTTCCTGCATGTGTAGGCCCCCATATTGTGTAATATCTTTTCATATGGCTAGTGGATTGATATTGTGGGTCACAAATCCCACCATGGTTTTTCCTCTTTGAGGTTTTCCACATATAATTCTCTGTGTTATGGTATTCATTTATGTGATTGGCTTATTGATTTCTTTACTTCTTTCAATTATATATGTACCGGTTTATTGGTTGGTGAATGCATGTTATAATAAGGTTAGAATTGAACATTCTGATAGAACACTAATTCACCCCCCCCTCTTAGTGTTCTTGGATTCCAATAGGCTCACTATCTTTAGCTGCTTTCCTAGGCTTTCCTCTGAGCCTGTGACTTCTTCTTTGTGGTTCCTTCTTAGCCATTTTGGGGTTTTTGGTCCATTTAGGTTTCTTAGTAGGATTCTCAACTTGAGGAATGGCTGCAGGTGGTTCTTGTTCCTCAACTTTCCTTTTCCTAGGGCTTGGGTTTTTCTTCTCCAATTTTGATTTCTTTATCTTTTCCTCTTTTACCTCTACTTTCTTTTCTTTCCTTTCTATTTTTGTAGAACCCAAATCCTAATTGGGGCTTTAGGTGAGACATAGACATTAGGGTTTGCTAAAGAGATATCAACATCACTAGATGAAGATTTAGATGGACTTGGTTCAGCTATAAGAGAGGCTATAGTAGGAGTGACCCTAGATGTTGAGGCACCTAGGGTTAATTTAATAGTTCCCTTCATAATTTTAACCCTATGGGTTAAAGGTTGAACCCTAAGTCCAACAGTAACTACCCTAAACTTTCTAATTGCAACAAATTCATGCCAAGACATCTGGGATACATCCCACAAAGATCTTTCCACAAGAAACTTTATTAAATAATGGCGTGAGATATAATTTGGCCAACATTTTTGAGTTTGAATTGCCATTATTGAGAGAAAATTGTATAACATATTCGACACATTCATCCTCTGACTATGTCTCATGTGGCTTAACAGTTTAAAATGAAATGAATGGAGACAAGATTTACTGCCTTCATAGGTGAGATACTTGATCACATAAACTACTACTTTCCTCCATTTCTTTGGTAAAGAGAGCCTTCTAGTCCCTTTCTTGTCTATAATGAGTGGAGGATCATGAGGCTTAGTGAATTAAACCCTAGCAAACCTGACATCCTTGGCTTCAGGGTATTTTTCACCATCCATGGGCAACCCTAAAAATTTATCTATCCACTCCTCTGTAGAATTTACCCTTAACTCTTTCACCATTTCTTTTCCATTCGAGAAATTGTAAGCAAACTCTAGAGCAATGTCATTATCAAAACCATTTATCTTTAGGAAATAATCCAACCACCCACACCGCTTGAACTTTGACTCACATAGAGGATCTTGAAGAAGTATAATATGAACTGTAGGCTCATTCCAGATAAGTGATCCTCCCATTGCTTAACCTCAGCTTATACCTTTCAAATTTCTGAAAATACTCCAAATGCACTTTCTGCAACTTCTTACAAAATTCTGCCCCTCTCCCAAGACAATAACCCTTCAAATTCCTCTCTTTTAGTATTATTATGACAATTAGATTCATTAAAGGATGTACAAAAAAAAAGGCATCATAACTTGAAATGGCGATGGTGTCAATACAACTGAGTTCAGAATGAGCAAGTTCAAAATTAAAGAAAGGTCACATCATACATGTAAACTATCATTTCAACTTAGGTTTGAAAGATTTTTAAAATAAAAAAGTGACATGCTAGCATTTAACTCAAACCAAAAGTAGTGACATGGATGAAACATGTGTACCCTCTCCCCAGCCTAAATTGTCCACATATGTCTATTGTAAAAGTGCAGGAAATTCAGAAGGGATATGCTATGTGAATTATGCATATTAATAAAGCAGTAATAAAATAAATGCATCTGATATAATGAATATACACAAATTGTCAAGTACATACCTGGAGGTTGTCATTAATGCATGATTACCGCACATTACTAAAGTAGGTATCATTTTGAACAAGTAAATTGGTTGAAAGGTGAAGTGGAATGATGGTGAGGTGATGTGGAAGACAAGTGATGTGGGATGAAAAAGGTGGTGAATTTATTGATGGAGAAATGTACTCCCATAAGGAGTGGAAGTATTTATTATGAATGCATGCAAAGATTTGAATAGGTAGGTGGGACATTAAGTCCACCTTCTTTGAGTGTAGGAGTTTTAGAACTGTGAGTAGCATTAAGTTGTTGCAGGAACTCCTATTTAGAAGCTGGTTTATGGTAAAGTTTCAAGCGGTGACCATTGACCAATAACTTTAATTGCATAAGGTCAATAGTTGTAAGTTGTACAACTCCATTGGGAAAAACTTCTACAATTTCATATGGGCCTAACCACCTTGTCTGCAATTTTCCCATGTCGACCTTGTATCTAGAGTCATAGAGGAGTGCCCAATCTCCTACTTGAAATTGCTTCTCTTTGATGTATTTGTCATACCATTTGATCCTTTGATTTTGTATCACTTCTATCTGGTGTTTAGCTGACTTTCTCAATTCATCCAAAGCATTTAAATACATCACCCTCTCTTTTTGTGCTACAAATATATCCATTCCAAGTTCAAGTGTTGTTCTCAACATTTTATGCTCAAACTCAATTCACATCATGGCTATTTTTCCATATAAAATTTCAAAAAGGGTAAAACCTGTGGTGTTTTTTCCTGATGTTCTGTATGCCCATACTGTTTCAGGTAGTCTAGCTATCCAATCCTTTCTATGCATAACCACTATTTTGGTGAGAATAGCCTCAATCTCTCTATTTGTGATTTCTGCCCACCCATTAGCTTGGGGATGGTAAGATGTAGATTTTCTATACCTAATATTATACTCATTCACTAATGCTGTGACAAGAGTTGAAGTAAATTGAGCCTCTTGATCTATTACTATCTCTCTTGGAAATCCATAGTGGGTGAAAATTTCTTCATAAAGAAATCCTGCAACTTTATTGTCCCTTGCATGCTTCATGGCTTTGAATTCTACCCATTTGGTCACATAGTCAGTGCAAACCAAAATGTAAGACTTGTCATTTGATGGAGGATCAATGGGCCCTACAAAATCAATTCCCCATTTATATTAAATGGTGTTACTACGACTTGTTAATGTAATGGAATTTCATCTGATCTAGTTGGTCTACCCATTCTTTCCCATGTATCACATTCTTGTGTATTTAGCTGCATTCTACAGTAGGGTAAGCCAATAGTACCCTGTATTTAGTATTTTAATGGTTGTCCTTTTGGCTACAAAATCTCCCCCATAGGGCTCATCATGGAATGCATACAGGTTGTCATAGGTCTCATCCTCTCTTACACATCTTCTCATCACATGGTTTAGTATAGTAAAAAATAAGCACCCTATTATCCATGAGAAATTAAAGCTCTTTTAAACAAGTAACCTCTTCTCCTTTGGTGAAAAAATTAGAAGGAATCTTGTTAGCAACCAGATAATTGGCTATGTCACCATACCAAGGTGTATGAATAGTAATGGAGAACAAAGGTTCATATGGATATGAGTCATCAATGACTTGTGGATCCTCCTTGGTTTTCAACCTAGATAGAAAATCTGCTACAACAGTTGCCCTCCCTAGTTTATCAACAATGGTAGTATCAAATTCTTGCATGAACAATAACCATCTTGCTAATATGCTTGTGATTGAAGGTTTGTTCATGAGATATTTAATAGCAGCATGATATGTATGAACAAAGATTTGATAACCAGTGATGTAATTCTTGAATTTATTGAGTGCATATATGACTGCTAACATCTTTTTCTCTGTGACAGTATAGTTGAGTTCAGGTCCTTGCAGGTTTTTGCCAATGAAGTAAATGGTAGTCTCCATAGTTTCTTCTTTTTGTCCTAAGATAGCTCCAATAGCATAATCTGATGCATCAATATGGATATGGAAGGGAAGTTCTCAATTAGATCCTTTAAGTGTTAGACAGTTCAAATAATCAGAAGACAACTGGGAGGAGGGGGAGGTGAATCAGTTGTGACAGATTAACAGAACCATTAGCAATTAAAACTTTAATACCGTATCCCAAAACATTAATACCGAAATAGTAGTTAAACCAATTAAGCATAAACAATAATCACAAAATAAATACCATTCACATGACACTAAGATTTATACGTGGAAAAATTGGTAAAGGGAAAAACCAGAGTGAGAAGCCTACCCACAGTCAGATAATACTTCTGCAGTAAGTATGTGAATTACAATTGAGGGGCTTGCACTTGCAGGGAGGCCAATAGCCTAGAGCGCACTACTCATCATAAAAGGAGTCTCACTGACTACATAGAAATTCAGACTACAATCGAGAGAAGTGTTGAACTGCAAAAGATAACATCTCCTATTCCTGAGTATAGTTCTATTTAAGCTCAATATCAGAGGACTAAATGTAGTACCCCTGCCCTAATCTATTTCTAACCTTGGTTTAATCTTGATTAGTTTATCGTAATATTATGTTATAGTCAGATGTTTGATTTTACGCATAGCTATTGATGTGGTTTTCACACTAGTTATATGCAAGTTGTTAGTGTACCTATTTCGTGGTATTAATATTGAGCTAACGTTTTCATTAAGTTTATATATGTATGCATGTATGGCTCTTGGTTGCAGGAAATTTCAGGTACAACGCCGCATGAGTGCGAGGTTCGTCTTCACCTGGATGTGCAGGTTTGAGTGTACCTCTTTTATCCTTAGAGTTGGATTAGGTGGTCGTAAGACCCTAGTTGACCTTAGTTGTGCTCCAGTGAGCATCGTCAGTCGTCATCGGGATCCCTTTTTGTTTGGGTTTGCGAGTCGTCTGTTTGGTTGACCTTCTCGGTTTGCGTGCTTGGTGTGCATGGTTAAATTGATTAATTAGTCCTTAGTAATTATTTTGATTAAATATGTATTTGTGCATTAGAGTTTAATGGGCTAAATTAATCAGGATTTCGTTATGCGATTTTCGTTGATATTGGATTGCTCGTTTTAAATTGGGAGTAAGTTCGATTAAATGTCTGATTTTGAATATTAAATGCATTTTATATATGCTGTTGAAAAAGAAAGTTTTGTATTTTATCGCAATAGACTTAATTGTATTCTGTTGGCCTTTGAAATTTGAAAGGTTAAATTGAATTGATTGAGAAAATCGATTTTGGATTTGGAAAGCAAGTTAATTTGTTGTTTTAGTTAGAAAAGGATTAAATTTTGAGAATTATTTGTAAATAAAAATTTTAATTCCAAAAATGGAATTTTGGTCAACTCTTCCATTTAACCCAAAATTTGGGGAAAATTGGAGGATGGACTTTTTTTGGAGAATTTTTGGTTGGAAAGAAATTTTGGGGGTTTTGGGAAGGAATTTTACTGGATCTGACAGGTGGGCTCTCCTTCAGCTATTCCAGGATTGCGTATGAAGGTAGGATTCTGAATTGTTTTTCTTGTTGCCAAAAGAATTTACTGTTTTGGTTGAAAGAAATGATTTTGTTATTGAGAAAACGATTTGATTGTCCAATATGAGTTGGCTGGAAATTTTAATGGAGGTGTGTTATTCCTCATTGTTGTTTGGGTGTTTGAAAACCCCTTTGTGTTAGGAGAGAATGAAATCACCAAAGAAATGGATACCAAAACACAGTCCGTCTAAAACGAACTTATTATTTGAGCCTGTGCGTTTTTTATTCAAAATTTATTATCAGATTTTAGTAGTGGGCATTTTTTTTTATATATATGAACCGAATTGGGCGTTTGTGACCATTTCCGAACTGTGTTAATAAAGAAATTTATTCATTTTTGAGCTGGGCGTTTGTTTTTGTATCGGGACTGTGCATATGCTTTTAAACTGTGGGTTTGGGGTTGGAGGGCGGGGAGCGGAGCTCCACCCGCTCCTCCTCCCCTCCCCCGCACGTCCCCCTTTTCCCCCGCTCGCCCCCTCACCTCCGCTCGCCAAGCACAGTGCCTGCGGCTCACGGCGGTGGCCGCAGGGGCCGCAGGGCGCTGCGGCACCTGCGGGCACCACCGTGGCGCCGCCTGCGCGAAGCCTTCCCTGCGGCTAGGGTTAGGGCACGGCCCGCCCTCGCCACTTAATTTAAATGCATTTTTTTTTGTGTTTAGATCATAGTTTATAAAATGTTTTTTTTAATGTATTTTTTTTTATCATCCAAAAAAAATGCATATGATATTTTATATCATTTCAATGAAAGTTATTTTTTAATGTTAAGTTTAGTTAGATTCTTAATTATGATTAAAGGTGGCATATCATGATAAAGGTTAATTTGGTATTGATTAATTTCATAATGGAGTTTATAGGTTAATCATTATTCAATGTCATCTCATGACTTATGTTCCCTTCCTAATTAAGTTCTAAAACTGATAATTTCGCAACCGAATATCATTGATTTCATTCTGATTGATCTTGGATTAATAAATTTAGGTTTTACCTTCTAGCTGATTAAAGCATTTGGCTAATTAAGGTAGTATTGTTTAAAAACAAAATAGAATAATATGTTTTGGAAAATCGTTGAAATACGATGTAATTACTAATTGATGATGTTAAATATTATCGTAGAACATATCATTTGAGTAATTGAGAAGTAGTGAAATATTTATCGTTGGGTATTTGAAATTAAAGGATGTGCTTTTGGAAATGAGTATCTACAATTGGATTTCCTTTTTAATTATATTTCCATAATCCGTATAATGCATCTGGGCTTGAGAAATAATACGAAACTGTAGAGGTCGGTTTTAGACCAGTGTGTCAATGATGTTTTGATTGGAGATTAAATATCTTAATTAAATGATTAATGGTTGTTTGAGTTTTATGAATATGAATTTGGTTTAAAAACTCATTATGGCTTAATAGGTCTGTTTGATGCTTTGAACCTTAGAGAGAGTTAGAAAACCAAGAACGACTTGTCCCTTGATGAGGTAGATAACTGTAATCTGATTTAGATCTTGTAGAAAACTTGATCGACTTTTAATGTTTAGATCAATTCGGAAAGATTGCATCTGTTGAATATTGTCTTTTCTGTTTATTGCCTATGCAAGTTTAATTTCTGTATTCGCTTTTAATTACAAAATGGCAAGAGTGCTTTGTTTGAGAAGACCCTGTCGTATGGCTTGACTTGGGGTACCTGTTTCAGTCCTCGACTCCGAGTTGACTGTTGTATTGTGGTAGAGTCATTTTGATCATATCCTCCTTGTGTGTGAGTCGAATGATGATTGTGGTTGACCGTTGTTGGTCGGGTCTCTAGTTAGAGTACCATCAGTAAGTGATTACCCTTGAGTCGTGTTTGACCAGATGATTGTTTCTCTCTTCTTGAACTCCATTCATCTGACCATGTGTATCCCTTGGTTTTGAGTTCGTCCGAGTATAGTCTAGTGTCATATGGGAAAGTGGCTTTCGATTGGGGGCCGCGCCCAAAGTGGCTGCTGGGTAACCCGTTGAAAGTGAGTCTAATAAGTGATAACCTAACAGTAGACTAGAATGTAATCTCTAAGTAAGATAAATGTGCCTCACACATGGGACGAGTGCTATCATAGATTCGACATGCTGTGAGAAGGCCTGAAATGGCAAACCACCATCCATGTCTTCACGAGAGGATGTGTGGGTCCACATGAGGCTTGGATGGGCCGGAAGCTCGGATTAGGTTGCTAGGGTAACCCAGTGTATGGGGCCGGGACCCATGAAGACTTGCCATGGTATCCATACCAGGTTGTGTGATGACACTTGTCCCTACGTTCGCTAGTGTGTTGTCGTTTTGTCCTGTTAAGAGTACCTTGTGGGTCGTCCTTTGTTTATGCCCTTGTGAGTATCGGTTTCATGTTAGACCTTGGGTGGTGATGGCTCAGTGTTATGGATGCTCTCCTGGACCTTTGTATTAGCTTTGATTATGTTCAGCTGGATCCTGTTCTTTTCAGGGATCGTTTATGTATTTATGGACCGATGCGGTCGCTTGTATATTGTTTATATTTCGCCTTGATGGCTGGATTGTAAATGGTGTAACCTCTTGTATTCTTAACTTTATTGATTATCAGAGGGGTCTTGCAGTTGAGCAGACCCGGAGATGTAGCCCTTTAGGGGTGAACTCCGAGATCATTATGGTGTTATGTGATGTTATTCTCTTATGTTTCCTTTATTCAGCTTTATCATGTATGATTAGCTTATGTTAAAATGGTTAAGTGGATAAATGGAATTAACTTTAAAAGCTTATATGCAGTTCTTTCTTGTATACCATGTTGATTGAATGCGTAAGTGGTTTAGATGAGATTTATCATTGATGCATGTATGTAATCGTCTGTTAAAATGCAATAAGTTGGAATATGAAAGAAAGCAACTTAGAGTAATGGAATCTATTCAGTTGCCATTAAGGAAGTGAAATATGCTTGAATAGATCTCTTATGTTATGATGAAATCCTAGTGTATTAGAATGTTAGATGTATGGTTTGTAATTTTAAATGAAAAGCTTAAATGAAGATTATGAATGGATCTTAATGATGAATCTTCGCTTGTGATTTATATTTTCCTCTTTTGAAAGTAATTATCCTGATTATGAATTATCTCGTTATTAAGATATTCAGCTTTTGGATTAATTGTGTGAGTTAAGTGAATTGTGAAATTTAAGTAATCTCGTTGGGAAACTCTTTAGGTGTTAGTTGATGTCTTCCGCTATGTAATCTGAATCTTTGATATCTTGTTGCGTCTTATGTGTTGTAACTTTAAAAAAAAAATTTGCACTCTATTCTTGTGTTATGGCTTAATCCCTTCAGGGTTTCCTGGCGGGGCATTACATTTGGTATCAGAGCCCATGTTGCAAACATTGGGATCTCTGGTGTCGCGTGTGCCCTCTATTTGTGTGAGGTGTATCGACCTTATGTGTATGCTTGTCCTCCTTTTGCATGTGAGTGATTGAGCAGACCTTAGCTGGTGTGTAACGTGTGTGTTCACACCTGGTTTTCGCCTTCTTGAGGTTGGTGTTTGAGTGCTTATTTGTGCCTTGTTTGATTATTGATGTCTTGGTCTATGATTACTCTTATTTTGAAAGAGAGTCATATGTACCCTCCCTTATTGAGTGTTGTACTCTTTAGACTAATCCATTTGGGTTGGTTCGTGCTTGTCTTGAATCTGAAAGTGCGAATTGTATTTGTTTAAAGATTATGATCTAGCTTAATGTGGTCCACTTGAGGGACTAGTATGGCAATTATTGAATGCTTATTCTGTAGAAAATTAAAAATGGTCATCACCATCCCTCTCTCTTCCTTTCTGGAAATTATAATGATTAGGATATGTGTAATTATCTTTGATTCAATTTTTCTGGTTGCGAGAGAGAAAAGGGTGTGACTTCTTGAACCCTTGTGTGAGCCTTATGTCATTTATGTTTTTAGATTATTAAAGGGCTATGGGGTTAAAAATGTATTTTGGTGATTGGGAGAAAACTGTATGTCTACGTTTAGAGAATTCTCCATATGTATCTTGTAGGAGTAGCATGATTAAATTCTACCTTAGTAAGGTGCATTGCTATGCGAATAGTTGAATTATGTGAAACTGCTTGGTTTGTAGAAGTGTTAAAAAGAGCATGTTATTGTAGCTTCAAGAGAATATTAATGTGTTTTCCGAAAGATTGTCTTATGTGTTTCATTGAACCAGTTTGATTGAAGATTTATTTTAGCAAATGCTCCATTGAACTCACTTTTGGGTATATGTAATTACCTTGATGTGTTTAGAAAGTGCAAATGAAAAGCTTGTTTGATGTGCATGCATTAATATGTTTTATTTGGGTGATAGCTCCTTGCTTATCTTTGATCGTAATGTGATCTTCTCTAATAGGTTGCAAATTATGACATGTGTCTATGTTGTACTATTATAAGTGAGTGTTCTTAAGAGGTCTTGCATTATCGAAAAGATTGCCTCTCTTGATCTCTATTTTGTTTGGAAAACTAGAACCTCCTGTTGCAACCATTATTATTGGAACTGTTTTGTTAGGCTGATTGTCATCCTTCTAACGGTAGCGAAATGAAAACTGTATAATTGAAATGATAGGCTTATAGTGGGAAATTTTATATTATAATGTGATCTTGTTTGATCTTGTGTCTTTGTAAGAAATAGTTTGATTATCAAACTCTCTTTCCCCTTCTCTTCGCCTAATCATAAGATTTTCAGAAATGGTATTAAAGAATGCATTGATTTAAATAGAATGTTTATAAAACATGTGAAAATGTACTATTGCATTTTGGCTTCATAGGGATAGATGAAAGTCTTAAGCTTTAGAAATGAATTTGCTTAGCTAGTAATTTAATTATGAATGCTTAGTGAGATTCGAGAAAGATATAGGAATGATGTTATTTCCTTATGTAATTGTGAATTGTCAATAATTTCAGTACTTGAATCTAGAGTAAACTTGATTCAGTTATTTGTATAGAAAGCATAATTGGAATCTTCCTTGTATAGATGTTAGCGTACTGAAAAGTACTCCCCGTAAATGTGACTAAACCAGTGCTGGTGTAATTGTGTGTACTGTAAGAAACCAGTACTTATTATATGTGCCCATGGATTGGTGAAGTAATCAACCATGGAGGATATGTTGCTTATGAGTATGGGAAACCATACTGTTTATGTGATGTTGCTTATTTGTTTCCCTATTGAGTACCAAACCTTGGGTTATGGGTAACTCAGTATGTTAAGGGGTAGTATTAGAAGTAACCGTTCCTTGAATAGTATGGATTGGTGTACGAGTAATGTCGGCGCGAAGTGACTTTAGCTTCTCTACTTCGAGGAATGATATAGTTGTACTACTAAACTGTATCAAGGTGTACTCAATACTTTCCCTTGTGATGAACCTATTTACGAGGTTCATGAGTGCCAGCCTTATTCCTATCCTTTATTTTGAGCATATAGATGACAGTTTTTGAGCTTATTGATGGAATTCTATTGGAGCATCTGTTGCCTTGTCTTCATGAGAGGCGTGTTATGGCTTTTACATAAGTTGCCAACTGACCAGTGTTGGTAGACTTGTGGGTAGACCTTAGCCATGTATACCTCTGGCTTACAGTGAGTATCCTGAGAGGAACATCGCTATGCGGAGTGTGACCAGCGCGTGCCTTATCCGCGGGGTACACTGCCATGCGGGATACGTCCATTGCGTGCTTGTCCGCTTGGAGTATTGCCATGCCATGCTGAGACACGATGCGGGATGTAGTAGACATTTCCATGCAGCCTACCGCTAGGTATTGGGTAGAGCCATGCCACATGACGACGTGATGTGGGGTGATGTCGAGGTGCACATTGCCATGCCATGTGGATGTGTGACTTGGCCACACCACATGATGAGCTACTAGGATAGCTAGACGATTGTTCCTTCCTTCCTCGTTGGTGGCTAGCTATTAGTCACGTAGTGATGTAATGTGCACTTATGAATTTCTTTTATTTATTTCTTTATTTCCTTGTGGGCCAGCAATTTATTTTACTTTGACCTTGACAGTTTAGCCACGATCTTGCAATCTTGATCTTATTTGATTTGATGTTGCAAATCCGGAAATTATTTCCTTGTTTTATTGTTGGAATTGACAATTATTATCTTTAGTCTTGTGTACTTTGGTGGCTAAACCGGTTTATCCTTGTTGTTTTCGTATGCTGGTCTTGTGTTGCAATATGAATTCCTCTCCAAGAATGTAGGAGACGGGCTTGGATGAGTGTATACGAGGAAGTAGACGCAGGGAACCTTGAGGATGGGGGTATGTGAGGCTGTGATGCAGCTAGTATCCACTACCTACCTATGTGTGGTGACTATCTCTTGGAGGCTAACCACCTTGCTCAACAAGGGATATTCACAAAGGTCTTGTATGGAAGGTAGCACCGCTATGGTGTGCCTAGCACCATCGAGCCTTTGAGTGAGATATTGGATATTTATGATCATATTGTTGTCCTGAGATCAGGCATAGAGATGCTGATCATGCATGTTAGCTTTGACCGAGCATTAGACATGCTCACACGTGGCCTTTTCTGTTATGCATTCCAGTTATGTGGATGGTTATTATTTGTATCATGGAGTAAATTGCGTTAACTTGTCACTATGTTATGGGACATAGTCTTTGGAAAGGTTTTTATATGCCTGGCAAGTGTAATCAATTGAGTTATTTATGTTGCTCTTATTTTATGAAAGTTAATTTGGTGGTAGAAATTGAAATTTAAGCTAGTTATATTCAATAAAATTTTATGAAAAAGATGGATTGGTAAAGGAAATTGATCTTGATAGCATGTTTTCCGGTCATGTTTGATAGATGATTATGGTAATTGTTGCTTACCTCTTGGTAATGTTTTAATTTGGTGTAATGAAAGGAAGAAAATTCTTGTTTCTTTGATATGATTGTGGATAATTCCTAGAATATTTTAAGGAATGGATGGTTTTAGATGTATCTTGCCAATGGATAATGGCGTTTGTAAAGGATTTTGCAATAAACATTTCTTTTATTATGGAAGGATTTCTATGTGCAATTTGATCTTTGTGGAATGAGTTTCAGGGCTGATGCGTATGGCATGTTCTCCATCTAGCCTTACGACTTCCGGGAGTAAGTCGGAACCTAGGGGGGAGAATGTAGTACCCCTGCCCTAATCTATTTCTAACCTTGGTTTAATCTTGATTAGTTTATCGTAATATTATGTTATAGTCAGATGTTTGATTTTACGCATAGCTATTGATGTGGTTTTCACACTAGTTATATGCAAGTTGTTAGTGTACCTATTTTGTGGTATTAATATTGAGCTAACGTTTTCATTAAGTTTATATATGTATGCATGTATGGCTCTTGGTTGCAGGAAATTTCAGGTACAACGTCGCATGAGTGCGAGGTTCGTCTTCACCTGGATGTGCAGGTTTGAGTGTACCTCTTTTATCCTTAGAGTTGGATTAGGTGGTCGTAAGACCCTAGTTGACCTTAGTCGTGCTCCAGTGAGCATCGTCAGTCGTCGTCGGGATCCCTTTTTGTTTGGGTTTGCGAGTCATCTGTTTGGTTGACCTTCTCGGTTTGCGTGCTTGGTGTGCATGGTTAAATTGATTAATTAGTCCTTAGTAATTATTTTGATTAAATATGTATTTGTGCATTAGAGTTTAATGGGCTAAATTAATCAGGATTTCGTTATGCAATTTTCGTTGATATTGGATTGCTCGTTTTAAATTGGGAGTAAGTTCGATTAAATGTCTGATTTTGAATATTAAATGCATTTTATATATGCTGTTGAAAAAGAAAGTTTTGTATTTTATCGCAATAGACTTAATTGTATTCTATTGGCTTTTGAAATTTGAAAGGTTAAATTGAATTGATTGAGAAAATCGATTTTGGATTTGGAAAGCAAGTTAATTTGTTGTTTTAGTTAGAAAAGGATTAAATTTTGAGAATTATTTGTAAATAAAAATTTTAATTCCAAAAATGGAATTTTGGTCAACTCTTCCATATAACCCAAAATTTGGGGAAAATTGGAGGATGGACTTTTTTTGGAGAATTTTTGGTTGGAAAGAAATTTTGGGGGTTTTGGGAAGGAATTTTACTGGATCTGACAGGTGGGCTCTCCTTCAGCTATTCCAGGATTGCGTATGAAGGTAGGATTCTGAATTGTTTTTCTTGTTGCCAAAAGAATTTACTGTTCTGGTTGAAAGAAATGATTTTGTTATTGAGAAAACGATTTGATTGTCCAATATGAGTTGGCTGGAAATTTTAATGGAGGTGTGTTATTCCTCATTGTTGTTTGGGTGTTTGAAAACCCCTTTGTGTTAGGAGAGAATGAAATCACAAAAGAAATGGATACCAAAACACAGTCCGTCTAAAACGAACTTATTATTTGAGCCTGTGCGTTTTTTATTCAAAATTTATTATCAGATTTTAGTAGTGGGCGTTTTTTTTTATATATATGAACCGAACTGGGCGTTTGTGACCATTTCCGAACTGTGTGTTAATAAAGAAATTTATTCATTTTTGAGCCGGGCATTTGTTTTTGTATCGGGACTGTGCGTATGCTTTTAAACTGTGGGTTTGGGGTTGGAGGGCGGGGAGCGGAGCTCCACCCGCTCCTCCTCCCCTCCCCCGCACGTCCCCCTTTTCCCCCGCTCGCCCCCTCACCTCCGCTCGCCAAGCACAGTGCCTGCGGCTCACGGTGGTGGCCACAAGGCGCCCCGGCACCTGCGAGCACCACCGTGGCGCCGCCTGCGCGAAGCCTTCCCTGCGGCTAGGGTTAGGGCACGGCCCGCCCTCGCCACTTAATTTAAATGCATTTTTTTTTGTGTTTAGATCATAGTTTATAAAATGTTTTTTTTAATGTATTTTTTTTTATCATCCAAAAAAAATGCATATGATATTTTATATCATTTCAATGAAAGTTATTTTTTAATGTTAAGTTTAGTTAGATTCTTAATTATGATTAAAGGTGGCATATCATGATAAAGGTTAATTTGGTATTGATTAATTTCATAATGGAGTTTATAGGTTAATCATTATTCAATGTCATCTCATGACTTATGTTCCCTTCCTAATTAAGTTCTAAAACTGATAATTTCGCAACCGAATATCATTGATTTCATTCTGATTGATCTTGGATTAATAAATTTAGGTTTTACCTTCTAGCTGATTAAAGCATTTGGCTAATTAAGGTAGTATTGTTTAAAAACAAAATAGAATAATATGTTTTGGAAAATCGTTGAAATACGATGTAATTACTAATTGATGATGTTAAATATTATCGTAGAACATATCATTTGAGTAATTGAGAAGTAGTGAAATATTTATCGTTGGGTATTTGAAATTAAATGATGTGCTTTTGGAAATGAGTATCTACAATTGGATTTCCTTTTTAATTATATTTCCATAATCCGTATAATGCATCTGGGCTTGAGAAATAATACGAAACTGTAGAGGTCGGTTTTAGACCAGTGTGTCAATGATGTTTTGATTGGAGATTAAATATCTTAATTAAATGATTAATGGTTGTTTGAGTTTTATGAATATGAATTTGGTTTAAAAACTCATTATGGCTTAATAGGTCTGTTTGATGCTTTGAACCTTAGAGAGAGTTAGAAAACCAAGAACGACTTGTCCCTTGATGAGGTAGATAACTGTAATCTGATTTAGATCTTGTAGAAAACTTGATCGACTTTTAATGTTTAGATCAATTCGGAAAGATTGCATCTGTTGAATATTGTCTTTTCTGTTTATTGCCTATGCAAGTTTAATTTCTGATAACCCGTTGAAAGTGAGTCTAATAAGTGATAGCCTAACAGTAGATTAGAATGTAATCTCTAAGTAAGATAAATGTGCCTCACACATGGGACGAGTGCTATCATAGATTCGACATGCTATGAGAAGGCCTGAAATGGCAAACCACCATCCTTGTCTTCACGAGAGGATGTGTGGGTCCACATGAGGCTTGGATGGGCCGGAAGCTCGGATTAGTTTGCCAGGGTAACCCAGTGTATGGGGCCGGGACCCATGAAGACTTGCCATGGTATCCATACCAGGTTGTGTGATGACACTTGTCCCTACGTTCGCTAGTGTGTTGTCATTTTGTCCTGTTAAGAGTACCTTGTGGGTTGTCCTTTGTTTATGCCCTTGTGAGTATCGGTTTCATGTTAGACCTTTGGTGGTGATGGCTCAGTGTTATGGATGCTCTCCTGGACCTTTGTATTAGCTTTGATTATGTTCAGCTGGATCCTGTTCTTTTCAGGGATCATTTATGTATTTATGGACCGATGCGGTCGCTTGTATATTGTTTATATTTCGCCTTGATGGCTAGATTGTAAATGGTGTAACCTCTTGTATTCTTAACTTTATTGATTATCAGAGGGGTCTTGCAGTTGAGCAGACCCGGAGATGTAGCCCTTTAGGGGTGAACTCCGAGATCATTATGGTGTTATGTGATGTTATTCTCTTATGTTTCCTTTATTCAGCTTTATCATGTATGATTAGCTTATGTTAAAATGGTTAAGTGGATAAATGGAATTAACTTTAAAAGCTTATATGCAGTTCTTTCTTGTATGCCATGTTGATTGAATGCGTAAGTGGTTTAGATGAGATTTATCGTTGATGCATGTATGTAATCGTCTGTTAAAATGCAATAAGTTGGAATATGAAAGAATGCAACTTAGAGTAATGGAATCTATTCAGTTGCCATTAAGGAAGTGAAATATGCTTGAATAGATCTCTTATGTTATGATGAAATCCTAGTGTATTAGAATGTTAGATGTATGGTTTGTAATTTTAAATGAAAAGCTTGAATGAAGATTATGAATGGATCTTAATGATGAATCTTCGCTTGTGATTTATATTTTCCTCTTTGAAAGGAATTATCCTGATTATGAATTATCTCGTTATTAAGATATTCAGCTTTTGGATTAATTGTGTGAGTTAAGTGAATTGTGAAATTTAAGTAATCTCGTTGGGAAACTCTTTAGGTGTTAGTTGATGTCTTTCGCTATGTAATTTGAATCTTTGATATCTTGTTGCATCTTATGTGTTGTAACTTTAAAAAAAAAAATTTGCACTCTATTCTTGTGTTATGGCTTAATCCCTTCGGGGTTTCCTGGCGGGGCATTACACTAAATCCTCTTACATAAAACCAATTCGATCTCCAATGATCGACCAAATCCTCTGCTTGAATGATATTACATTATTTTCTTATTACATATCTATTAGATGGTTCAGATAACCAAAAGACAACTAAGAGGGGTGGGGGGGGGGAGACTACAATCCAGAGAAGTGTTGAACTGCAAAAGATAGAATCTCCTATGCCTAAGTATAGTTCCGGTTAAGCTCTATATCGGAGGACTAAATCCTCTTACACAAACCCAATTTGATCTCCAATGATCGACAAACTCCTCTGCCTAAATGATATTACATTATTCGCATATTACATTCCTTGACCATGACCTCTTACATTAACCATGATGATCTGCAATGAGATCTTACATCTTATTTATACAAACCCTCAATCATAAACATTTAGGTCAGCCACTAGAAAATAAACCAATTACATAATTACAAACCATGTCGGCCTTAGACCAAACAAGTAATATCAACACATAAGACATCCCGAAAATACAACAATAGGTCCTATCCACACGTTACATTAATGTCAGTCCATAACCTAGATCAACCAAGACCAAGTATAGGTCCACATGCTTCAGCAATGATCTCCAAACGCCAAGTCTCGAACATGATAACCAACAACATCCTGAAACTCCATCAGAAGTTGCACCAACACCATTTATGCAATGCATCAAAGATCTCCACCAAAATCTCTACCGGTGAAACCCTCATCGAAACCAGAAACCAATCTTCTAAGCAAGCAGGATAACATCCAATCACTACACCAAAACCAACTGACCAAATATGAGTATAAGTATCATGAACAAGACAATTCCATCACCAGATTATACCAGAGTCTACCAGATCATGCTAGATCAAAGTTAACTAGAAACCACTCATCCTACCAGGACCAGAAGGGTGCCTGTAAAGCATCCAAATAGCTAGTGTTGACATCAATGACAAAACATTAATGCAAAACATAATCAATTCCACCAAATGGCCAACAATCTCCCCCTTTGGCATTGGTGGCAATACTAGATGTGAAAAACATCTAAGTACCAATAAATGCCAAACAAGTCTCCCCTTGTGAAAGACAACCAACAATCTCCTACATATAGGTCTTAATATCAATATCTCTCCCCCTGTGAATAATATTTCTCCCCCTTTGATATTTACTTTTTCACATCACTATCTCTCCCCCTTTGACATCAATGCCATAAATCTGATTGAAATATCAAAGCAAAAACATAAGCCTTTGAATCTCAAAGCTAACTACTCCCCCTGAGCAGTAGCATCCCACATCAGTGTTGGAATGAATAGTATCTCTGATAATGTGTGCCATACTGATACCAAACTACATCAATCAAGTCTCTTCCCGAGGGGCAGAAACCCCCAATCTATCTCTCAGGTACTCAAATGATTCCTTGGATACAGGTTTAGTGAAAATATCTGCAATCTATTCTTTAGTGTTCACATAAACCAGTTTAACTTCATTTGCTTCCACCTTCTCCTTCAAAAAGTTATACTTGATAGATATGTGCTTTGTCTTAGAATAAAATATTAAATTCTTTGATATATCATTAGCAGCAGAGTTATCACAGTGAATAACTACCGGTGCATCACAATCCACCTTTATATCCTTCAACATTTTCTTCATCCATAAAACTTGTGTACAGTTAGTATCAACAACAACATACTCAGCTTCAGTAGTAGATAGAGAAGTACATGACTGTTTCTTGCTGATCCATGAAACCAACTTCTTTCCAAGAAAGAAAGCTCCACCAGAAGTAGTTTTCTAGTCATCAACATCTCCAGCCCAATCAACATCTGTATATGCCCATAAAGTAAAGTTATCATCCTTACGCTACCACAAGCCATATTCTGATGTACCTTGCAAGTATCTAAAAATCCTTTTCACCGTCATCTCATGATTTTCTCTAGGATCACTCTGAAATCTTGAAACAATACAAACAACATTCATAATGTCAAGCCTAGTCTGAGTCAAATAAAGTAGACCTCCAATCACAGACTTGTATCTTGTAGGGTTTACCAATGTAGAAACATCTTTTCTTGTCAATTTCTCACTTGTAACCATGGGTGTACTTACCAGTTTAGAATCTCCCATACCAAATTTCTTTAATAATTCCTTAGCATATTTAGTTTGACAGATAAAAATGCCTTTGTCAGTTTGAGTAATTTGCAAACCTAAGAAAAATTTCATCTCACCAATCATAGATATCTCAAATTCTTTCTCCATATTCTTAGAAAATTCTATGCATAATTAATCTTCACCTCCAAAAATAATGACATCAGCAAATACTTCAACAATCAGTATATCATCATCAATGATTTTATTATATAAATTACTATCAACACTTCCCTTAGTAAAACCAATCTTCAAAAGATATTTATCCAACCTTGCATACCAAGCTCTAGGTGCTTGTTTTAATGCATATAAAGCTTTCCTTAACTTGCAAACCATATCTGTATCATCTGATAGTGAAAAAACATCAGTTTTCTTAATATAAACTTCCTTATCAAGAACCCCATTAAAAAATGCACAGTTAACATCCATCTAATAAACCTTGTAGTTTTTATAAGCAACATAGGCAAGAAATAATCTTACAACTTCAATCCTAGCTACCGGTGCAAAAGTTTCTCCATAATCAATTCCTTCCTTTTGAGAATATCCTTTATAAACCAATCTAGCCTTATTCCTAATAAATTTACCATCCTCATTCAATTTATTCCTAAAAACCCATTTAGTTCCAATAATATTTTTATTTTTAGGCCGGGGAACCAAATACCATGTGTTATTTTTCTCAATCTGATCTAATTCTTCTTCCATAGCTTTTAACCAAAATTCATCTTTACATGCCTCAATTACTGATACCGGTTCAACTTGTGAAATTAAACATACCTCATTAGTTGCCAGTCTTCTTCTTGCCATCACTCCATTTCTCTTATCTCCAATGATTTGATCTTCAGAATGATTCAATCTCACATACCTAGGAGTCTTTTGACTCACTGTTCCTCTTCCTTGTTCTTCAGTTACTGTAGATTTCTCTGATGTTCCCAGAGTAATTGGTTCAACTCTTTGTTCTGGTAAAGGTGCTACCAGTTTAGATATAATCATTTCCACTGTCGATTCCTTCTCATAAACTCCAATTTGACTTCTATTCAGCTCATCTACTTTAACATTAGCACTCTCCACAATTCTTTGCAATCTCTTGTTATAACATCTATATGGTTTTCTTTCATTAGAATAAATAAGAAATATGCCTTCATCACTTCTAGGATCAAATTTACCAATAGTATTATCTCTCTTGATATAACATTTACTACCAAAATTTCTAAAATACTTAACTGTAGGTGTATTGCCTAACCATAATTCATAAGGTGTCTTACCAGTTTCTCCTTTGATATGTACTTTGTTGAATGTATAAACCGCTGTACTCACTGCTTTTCTCCAGTAGATATGAGGTAGATTAGCTTCCATCATCATTGTTCTAGCAGCATCCAAGATAGTTCTATTTTTCCTTTCCACAACTCCATTCTGCTGAGGTGTCTGGGGAGCAGAAAATTGTCTCCTTATACCATGCTTGTCACAAAAGTTATTAAATTCACCGGATATGAATTATCCACCATGATCTGATCTCAAACATTTAATCTTCAATTCGGTCTTAGTTTCCACTTTAGCCTTAAAGATTTTAAACTTTTCAAATGCTTTAGATTTTTCTCTCATAAAAGTAGCCCACATCATTCTAGAATAATCATCAATTATTAGCATGAAATACCTATCACCATCAAAACTTTTAACTCTAGTAGGGACACACAAATCAGTATGAATAAGATCAAGAACATCATTTGATTTATCTTGTATACTCCTAAAAGAGGTTCTGACCTATTTACCCATTTGACATTATTTACATACCAGATTATAGGGCTTCATAATCTTAGGTATATCTCTAACAGTCTTAGTTGAACTGATCTTCACAATGCAATCAAAATTCACATGACACAACCCTTTATGCCATAGCCAACTCTCATCAATCTGTGTAATCAAACATGTCTTCTCACCAGATTTCAAATGAAATATGTTACCTTTTGTGTGTGTACTAGTTGCAATCTCCAAGCCAGATCTGTTAATGATTTTGCATTTTCCATCCTTGAACTGTAATTGAAATCCCTTATCTACCAATTGTCCTACACTCAAAAGATTATTATTCAAACCTTTAACATAATAAACATTGTCAGTATTGTTCTTACCATCCAATGATATAGCTCTTTTTCCTTTAATCATACATGCCTTGTCATCTCCAGATCTAACTAGTCCACCATCAAATTCTTGCAAAGACAAAAAATTCCCTTTATCTCCAGTCATATGATGTGAACAACCACTGTCAATTAGCCATTCATCCTTGTCCCCAATTTTAGCAGCAAGTGCCTTCTCCTTAGGTACATTCTCTTCTAGTGCCGGATCATCTTCCTTGATAGCCAGGAACACCCATTCCTTCCCATTGCCGGATCCACTAGCAGAGTCTTCTCCCGGTTCATCATTTGAATCAGTAAAGCCTTCCTCATCCGCTATGTAGCATGATTTGTCTTTGTTTTTTTTGAATCTATACATGTTCAGATATCTAGGGTTAGGCTTAAATTATCTTTTAACTCTTTCTACAAATCTTGAATTCCTTTCAGGATATCTAGATGCAAAATGACCAATCTTATTACATGTAAAACATTTAAAAGGTGCTTTTCCTTCATACTTACTTCCTACTGGTATTTTCGGTACTCTTCTAGCAAATAGTGCTTCAAGTTTCTCAAACTTATCATCTTCTCTCTTGATATCTTCTAATTCTTTTGCATATAAAGCTTTCTAGCCTTGCTTATCAGTTGTAGATGTAGATGCATGAAAAGCAGGTTCAGTCTTCACAGCTCCAGAAGGTCCAAATTCCTCAAGCTCAAAAGCAGATAGTTTACCAACCAAAGTATCTTTTTTAATAGATGTATTAGCCATTGTGCTCAACTCATTAATAGTAGTATCCTTCATTTTGTAAGCTGGTGATAGAGCTCTTAGGAGTTTAGAAACAATTTCATCTTCACTCAGAGTTCCACCATAACATTAAGTTCCCATAACAATCTCGTTTACCCTTTCCATGAATGCAGTAATCCTTTCATCTTCTTCCATCTTCAGGTTTTTATATCTTACCTGGTAACCATCAAGTTTAGAAATCTTCACTATAGGGTTACCTTCATTAAGAGTCTGCAACTTATCCCATATAGCTTTTCCAGATGATTTGTCTATTAATCCCATTATTTTCTGATCAGAAAGTGCACACAAGAGGGCTTCTCTTGCTCTACAATCATTCTCAAGATCCTTGTCCAGGTTTACCAGAGGAGGATTGCCAGATCTTGGATTATAGGGTGTGACACCATTCTGTGTGATCTCCCAAATCTCCTTGCCAAGATATCTCAAATGAGTCTCCATCCGAATCTTCCATACTGTGTAATTTGTTCCTTCAAGCCTCGATATATCCCTTCAAATGATTAGAAGAACTGGATGAACTTAAACTATTAGTCGCCATAGGATCTTCCTCAAGTGGTTAATCTTACTATAGAGAGGATGAAAGCTTTGATACCAATTGTTAGATGGTTCAGATAATCAAAAGACAACTAAGGGGGGGAGAGGGGTGAATCAGTTGTCACAAATTATTGGAAGTATTAGAAATTTAAAACATTAATACCGGAACCCAAAACAATAATACTGGAATAGCAATTAATCCAATTAAGAATAAACAATATTCACATAATAAAATCCATCCACACAACACCAAGATTTGTACCTGGAAAACCCGGTAAAGGGAAACACAGTTAAATAATACTTTTGCAGTAAGTATGTGAATTACAATGAAGGGGCATGCACTTGCAGGAAGGCCAACAACCTAGAGTACACTACTCATCACAAAAAGAGACTCACTGACTACATATAACCCTAGACTACAATCTGGAAAAGTGTTAAACTAGAAAAGATAACATCTCCTATGCATGAGTACAGTTCTGGTTAAGCTCAATATTAGAGGACTAAATCCTCTTACACAAACCCAATTCGATCTCCAATGATCAACCAACTCCTCTGCTTGAATGATATTACATTATTCACACATTACTTTTTTTGACCATGACCTCTTACATTAACCATGATGATCTACAATGAGATCTTACATCTTATTTATGGAAACCCTCGACCATAAACAATCAGGTTGGCAACCAGACAATAAACCAATTACATAATTATAAACCATGTTGGCCTTAGACCAAACAATTAATATCAACACATAAGACATGACAAAAATACAATAATAGGTCCTATCAACACGTTGCATTAATGTCGGTCCATAACCTAGATCAACTAGGACCAAGTATAGGTCCACATGCTTCAACAATGATCTCCGAATGCCATGTCTCAAACATGATCACCAACAACATCCTGAAAAACCATCAGAAGGTGCACCAACACTACTTATGTAATTCATCAAAGATCTCCACCAAAAGCTCTGCTGGTGAAACCCTTGCCGGAACCAAAAACCAATCTTCTAAGAAAGTAGGATAGCATGCAATCACTAGACCAAAACCAACTGACCAAATATGAGTATAAGTATCATGAACAAGCCAATTCCATCACCAAATTATATCTAAGTCTACCAGATCATGCTGGATCCAAGTTAACCAGAAACCACTCATCCTAATGGGACCAGAAGGGTGCCGATAAAGAATCCAAACATCTAGTGTTGACATCAATGACAAAACATCAATGCAACACATAATAAATTCCACCAAATGGCCAAAAATATCCATTTCCCATTCCTTTTTTCTATACCATATGATCTACAATGAGATCTTACATCTATATATACAAACCCTCAACCACAAACAATCAAGTCAACCACCAGATAATAAACCAATTACATAATTACAAAACATGTTGGCCTTAGACCGAACAGACAATATTCAACACATAAGACATCCGAGAAACATATCAAGAAGTCCAATCCACATGTTACATTAAAGACGGTCCATAACTTAAATCAATCGGGACCTAGTATAGGTCCACACGCTAAAGAAATGATCTCCATCCGCCAAGTCTTGAACATAATTACCAACAATATCTTAAAACTCCACCAGAAACTGCACCTACACCACTTATGCATGTCATCAAAGATCTTCATCAAAATATCTATCGGTGAAACCCTCGCCAGAACCAGAATCCAAGCTTCTAAAAAAAAAAGATAGCATCCGATTACCAGACCAAAACCAACTTACGAAATATGAACATGAGTATCATGAATAAACCAATTCCATAACCAAATCATACCGGATCATGCTGGATCCAAACCAACCAGAAGGGTGCCGGTAAAGCATCTAAACAACTAGTGTTGACATTAATGACAAAATATCAATGCAACACATAATCAATTCCATTAATGGAAACACTAGATGTGAAAAACATCTAAGTACCAAGAAATGCCAAACAAGTCTCCCCTAATGGAAGACAACCAACAATCTCCCACATACAGTTATGAAATAAAGACCAAACTCCCCATGTGAAAGATATCTCTGTAAAGCTCTAAATTATACATATATCTCTCCCCTTGATGTATACAACTCCTTTATTTTTCTTTTTCACATCAATATCTCTCCCCCTTTGACATCAATGCTATAAATCTGACAAAAAATATCAAAGCAAAAACATAAACCACTGAATCACAAAGTTGACTACTCCCATTGAGCAGTAGCATCCCCACATCAGTGCTAGAATAAAAAGTATCTCTGGTAATTCATACCAGACTGATACCAAACCACATCAATCAAGTCTCTACCAGAGGGCCAAAAACTCCCAATCTATCTCTCAGGTACTCAAATGATTCTTTAGGCAAAGTTTTAGTGAAAATATCCGCAATATGCTCTTTAGTGTTCACATAAACCAGTCTAACTTCATTTGCTTCCACCTTTTCTTTCAAAAAGTTATACTTAATATATATGTGCTTTGTCTTAGAGTGAAATACCAGATTCTTTGATATATCCATAGCAACAGAGTTATCACAGTGAATAACTACCGGTGCATTACAATCCACCTTTATAACCTTCAACATTTGCTTCATCCATAAAACTTGTGTATAGTTAGTAGCAACAACAACATACTTAGCTTCAACAATAGATAAAGAAGTACATGATTGTTTCTTGCTAATCCATGAAACCAACTTCTTTCTAAGAAAGAAAGCTCCACCGGAAGTACTTTTTCGGTCATCAACATCTCCAACCCAATCAACATCTATATATGCACATAAAGTAAAATTATCATCCTTAGGGTACCACAAACCATATTCTGATGTACCTTGCAAGTATCTAAAAATCCTTTTCACCACACTCTCATGATTTTCTCTAGGATCATTCTGAAATCTTGATACAATACAAATAACATTCATAATGTCAGGCCTAGTTTGACTCAAATAAAGCAGACCTCTAATCATAGATTTGTATCTTGTAGGATTCACCGGTGTAGAAACATCTTTTCTTGTCAATTTTTCACTTGTAACCATAGGATACTTACCGGTTTAGAATCTCCCATACCAAATTTCTTTAGTAATTCCTTAGCATACTTAGTTTGACCGATGAAAATACCTTTGCCAGTCTAAGTAATCTGCAAACCTAATAAAAATTTCATTTGTCCAATGATAGACATCTCAAATTATTTTTCCACATTCTTAGAAAATTCTATGCATAACTTATCTTCACCTCCAAAAATAATGTCATCAACAAATACTTCAATAATCAGTATATCATCATTAGTGATTTTATAATATAAATTACTGTCAGCATTACCCTTAGTAAAACCAAGCTTCAAAAGATATTTATCCAACCTTGCATACCAAGCTCTAGGTGCTTGTTTCAATCCATATAAAGCTTTCCTTAACTTTCAAACCATGTTTGTATCATCTGATAGTGAAAAACCATCATGTTTCTCAATATAAACTTCCTCATCAAGAACCACATTGAAAAATGTACATTTAACATCCATCTAATAAGCCTTGTAGTTTGTATAAGCAGGATAGGCAAGAAATAATCTTACAACTTCAATCCTAGCTACACGTGCAAAAGTCTCTCCATAATCAATTCCTTCCTTACAAGAATATCCTTTACAAACCAATCTATCCTTATTCCTTATAACTTGAGCATCCTCATTCAATTTATTCCTAAAAACCCATTTAGTTCAAATAGCATTCTTATTTTCAGGTCGGGGAACCAAAGTCCATGTGTTATTTTTCTCAATCTGATCTAATTCTTCTTCCATAGCTTTCAACCAATATTCATCTTTACATGCCTCAATTACTGATACCGGTTCATCTTGTGAATTTAAACATACCTCATTAGTTGCCGATCTTCTTCTTGTCATTACTCCATTGTTCTTATCCTTAATGATCTGATATTTTGAATGATTCAATCCCACATACCTAGGAGTCCTTTGACTCTCTATTCCTCTTCCCTGATCTTCAATTACTGTAGAGCTTTCAGATATTGTCGGAATAACTGGTTCAACACTCTATTCCGGTAAAGGTGCTATCAGTTCAGATATAATCATTTTCACTACCAGTTCCTTCTCATAAACTCTGATTTGACTTCTAATCAACTCATCTACTTTGACATTAGCACTCTCCACAATTCTCTGCAATCTCTTGTTATAACATCGATATGCCTTGCTTTCATTAGAATAACCAAGAAATATGCCTTCATTACATCTAGGATCAAATTTTCCAATGATATAATCTCTCCTAATATAACATTTACTACCAAATATTCTGAAATACTTAACCGTAGGTGTATTACCAAACCATAATTAATAAGGTGCGTTACTGGTTTCTCCTTTGATATGTACTCCGTTGAATGTATAAACTGATGTGCTCACTGATCCTCTCCAGTCGATATGAGGTAGACTAGCTTCCATCATCATTGTTCTAGCAACATCCAAGATAGTTTTGTTCTTCCTTTCCACAACTCCATTCTGCTGAGGTGCCCGGGGAGCAGAAAATTGTCTTCTTATACCATGCTTCTCACAAAAGTTATTAAACTCACCGGATATGAATTCTCCACCATGATCTGACCTCAAACATTTAATCTTCAATCCTTTCACAGTTTCCACTTTAGCCTTAAAGATTTAAACTTTTTAAATGCCTTAGATTTTTCTTTTAGAAAAGTAACCCACATCATTCTAGAATAATCATCGATGATTAGCATGAAATATCTATCACCTAGAAAACTTTTAACTCTAGCAGGGCCACACAAATCAATATGAATAAGATCAAGAACATCATTAGATTTATCTTGTATACTCCTAAAAGAGGTTCTAACCTGTTTACCCATTTGACATTCTTTACATACCGGATTATAGGGCTTCATAATCTTAAGTATATCTCTAATTTCCTTAGTTGAACTAATCTTCACAATGCAATCAAAATTGACATGACACAACCTTTTATGCCATAGCCAACTCTCATCAATCTATTTAATCAAACATGTATTCTCACCAAAATTCAAATGAAATATGTTACCTTTAGTCTGTGTACCAGTTGCAATCTCCAAACCAGATCTGTTATTGATTTTGCATTTTCCATCCTTGAACTATATTTGAAATCCCTTATCCACGAATTGTCCTACTCTCAAAAGATTATGCCTTATACCTTCAACATAATAAATATTTTCAGTATTGTTCTTACCATCCAATGATATAGTTCCTTTTCCTTTGTTTATACATGCTTTGTCATCTCCAAATCTAACTAGACCGCCATCAAATTCTTGCAAAGACAAAAACTTCCCTTTATCTCTAGTCATATGATGTGAACAACCACTATCAATTACCCATTCATGCTTGTCCTCAATTTTAGCAGCAAGTGCCTTCTTCTTAGGTACATTCTCCTCCAGTGCCGGATTATCTTCCTTGATAGCCAGGAACACCCATTCCTTCCCATTACTGGATCTACTAGCAGAGTCTTCTGTTGGTTCATCATCCGAATCCGTAATTCCTTCCTCATCCGCTATGTAGCATGATTTGTCTTTATTTTTCTTGAATCTATACTTGTTCTGATATCCAGGGTTAGGCTCATCATTATGAAGGCTCATTTTCTGTCAACCCAGGGGCGTATACTTGAAATGGGTCAACAAATTATATGCACTAGAGACCAATTGTAGCCATGCTATCTAGGATTGAAAAAGAAATGGTATTGAAAATAAAGTGCATGGAAAGGAGACCCCTATGTAATATGTCTCCCCTATTGGAGAAATAAGAAGTACACTGGCTCCTATGCCATTCTTGTTCCTTGAGCCATCAAAGAACATATCCCACAGTCCATGGATGTCAATGCTCTCTTTGAATAAATTGGGAATAGGGACATCTTCTTCATGGATGCAATATTTTCTAAGGCATATCTCATCGACCTCCTCTATAGGATCAAATTAAAATGAATTTTCCCACTCATCAAGTAGACAATCAGTGACCTCCTCCAGTTGAGTTATAGGCTCTCTTATTGAATTTTTCTCTTTCTCCTCATGGAGGGTGCAATTCATATTGATATGAATTGGGGTATAAGGCTCTATATTATCATTGGCTATAGGCTTAGCCCTAATGGTTACTTTGGTGCCGTATCTTGTCCTAAACAACATGTGAGACCAATCAGAAGATATGTAGCCACATATATTAGCAGTAAATTCCCTAGATAAGCAAATTGAAAAATAAGAAAGGAGGTCAATCACTGAGATGTCTTGCAACACACTACAACCTAGATATGCATGAAAAGTTAAATGTAAATCCTTAGTGACCCCCATAGTCTGAACTGATGTGCCATCAAGTTGCACCACCCCTCTTGTTATAGGCTCATACTTGATACCTAAGCGGTCAGCTACTCCTTTAGGCATAACTGAACTACTAGGCCCACTATCTATCATGCAATTATGACCAAGTTTATCTCCAATGATTAATCACAGATAAAAGGGGGGGGCACTTATTGATTTTCTTTTGATTTTATAATTCCAAAGGCTGCACCAAGCTTGTAGGAGTGGATGAGCTGCAACCTTTACTTGAAACCTCTACTACATTGATCTCCTTTAGAACCTCTTGAAGTAGGTCTCTCTGAGATGGAATAGAAAGAGAATCCCACATAGAAACATTTAGGCTAACCCTCTTCATTTGCTCAACAATATTAAAGGGGATGGTAGCCTTAGTAGGGACCTTTGTAGCAACTAGGTCCAACTTTGCTGTTGTAGGAACATTAGGTGGTTCTCCTTTCTTGGTAGTTTATGTCAAGTCTTGTTGCTTGTTCATAGAAATCACCCTATGAGGAGTCTCTAACATTGGAGACTTCATGGCGTCTTGTGGAGTTTGAGTTACTGTGGTAGAAGTAACACTAGGCTCTATGGCCCTTTTCTTGGATCTTGTATTGCTGGCCACATTCTAACTAGTTGTCTGATTTATCCCACAAAAATCAGCCTCCTACCAATTCATGAAGGTAGTATCCCCCCTATGGATGACTTGGGCAGTCACCAAATTGTTGGGATCCAAGAACACTAGGAGGGGTGGGGATGAATCAATGTTCTACTAGTAACAAAAGATTTTACCCTTTTATACCATACACATATAAACTGGTAAACAAATAAACATATAGAATGAAGCAAATAAACCATCCACATAAAAGAACACCATAACACACAAAATTTGTACGAGGAAAACCTCAAAGAGGAAAAACCATGGTGGGATTTGTGACCCACAATATCAGTTCACTGGTCATATGAAAGGATATTACATATAATGGGGGCCTACACATGCAGGAAGGCATATTGCCTAGAGCATACTGCTCATCACTAAAGAGTCTCACTAAGTACAAGCTTTTGCTAATGTAAAACAATAAAATTGAACTAAAAAATACATCTACTATTCCAAATAGAGTTCCGGTTCTAGCTCTGCTCTGTACTGGTTCATAAACCCTGAACACTACTACCTGTATCTCTTCTCCTCCAAAAATTCTTTCCAAACTATCTATAGATCATTGCATGATATAAAATTCACATACAAATGATCTACATACATATACTTCACATTATGTAGCTCTTCTATATTCTCCTATGTCGCATCCTATGTCATATTCAAAATGACCTAGCAAACTGACCTATATACCCATTACAAACAATATGCCTTATGTCGGATTACAATGTATTACAAAATTTATTCAATGTCGGCTTCAACAATAATTACAAAATGAATTACTAAATAAATCTTCCTTGATGTCGGCTTGCTTCAAGTACTGATGACGGTGTCGGTGCCGGTGTAATCCTAGATACTCCAATGCCGATGTCTATCGGTATATGCCTCCTAATTCCGGTATATGACTTCCATATAATCTTGTTGCCATCAATGACAACAAAATGAATCCAATGAGTGTCAATTGCCAACAATCTTCCCCTTTGGCATTGATGGCAACACTCATGTGAAAAAATAGATTCCCTGTGGGTTCAACTAAAATATGCTTCCCCTGAGCAATACAGTCCTTTTGATATCCTGATGTCCTTCCCATATGTTCCTTTCTAATATTTTTTGATATTTTTCACATATATACATACTCCCCCTCTGGCATATATGCCAAAGACCATCGAAAGAATTGAAAGAATTCAGAACAAAAGAATAAATGAATACTGTTAATTTCATTGGAGCTTGACCAACTTCAAAATTTTAGGGTAAACCTTATCCAACAACTGAAGATATGTATCCCAACCAGTTTTGAAAGTTTCAGAAATGGATGCTAATCCACTTAGTAAGTGGGCAAGCGTTTCCTTCTCATGTCCATGCACTTCTTTCTCAAAAGCAAAAATTTGGTTCTCCAAGGACAAAATTTGTCCATCAACAGATGTGGTCAGTGCGGTTAATCCATCAAAATAATTAGCAATGCTAGCTATCTTATCATATAAATCCTTTAGTTTGCTATCTACATTAGCTATAAGAGTTCCTATGTTACAACAAACCCTGTAGATATTTGTACACTGTTTTAAATAAACCTCAATAAGAATGAGTTTGGCCTCAATTTTCTTTTTCTTTGTTTCTATGATCTGGTCAAAGGCTTCTCTTTTAGTTGTAATGAATCTTTCTAAAGCCTGCTAGTCTGCAATCTGCCTTAGAGATTAAAAATTGTTAGAAATATGTTCTGTTAGAGTCTTGAGCTTGCCGAAAGGGCTTTCTCCATCTTCAATCTAACAATCATGTATCAATCTGTGCAATACTGTAACTGATTAATCAATTATTCCCTTGTCTGCAGTACCCTCCAATAATTTCTAAGTTTCCATCATCATCAACTCAGTTGGACTCATCTCAGTGATGAATTTCTTCTCAGCCTAAGAAGTGTCAATTGCCAAAATCTTTACCGAGGAATCAATTTTAACTAGCGGTATAGACTCAGTTCCCTTTACCTTATCCTCTACAACCTCTTTTGCACTAGTGGATTTGCCACTTGGTGCAGTGTCAATTACTGTCGGTGGAGTATTATCCACAATATTTATAGTATCCTGTATATTTCCTTCCTCAAAAATAGTTTCAGCTAGTATGGACTATGTAGTCACCATAGCCGGTTGTGTCTGTATATCTATAGTTACTACCAGTGTAGCCAAAATTGGATTTGAACTACCCAAAATACCTTTCCCTTTTGATTTATCTGGAATGGTGGAAGATGTAGCCTTTGCAAATTCTTTTTGAGATGTAAGAAAATATAGATTCTTTTGGAAGAATTTGGTCCAACCCTTACTGGTCTCAGTTATCACTTCATTTACTTTGCCCATCATAAGGCTTATCTGCCGAGGTTTACTACTGAAAACTGTCCTATTTGCAACATCTATGCATATTTTCATTTCCTCATTATTTATTGAACCACACATTTCCAAAAGTGCTACTTCCTTAATCTCCCTATCCCTCTTGACAACGTCAAGTCTTCTAGCATCAAGTCTATTATACAATGATAGATGAATTTGATGAATCAATGATGAACAGTTAGTACCAAACCGGTACTGAGAGGGGGGGGGTGAATCAGTACAAACACAAACACTTTTCCTTGAACTGATTTCATTGAAAACACTGCACTTGACTGACAAGCAATAACACCGGTCTAAACCAGATTACCGTCGGTTAAACATAGTAAGAATGTGAAAGACATAAACTGGTAACTCTTAGCTTTCCAGACAATCTAACATCTTATTTCCACTTCACCCATATGCATACACTAGTAATACATCAACAAAAATGTAAAGACTTACTGGTTCAACATGCTTTATTGCTTGATAGAAAATAACAAAGTATCACATGAAAAGCATCACACATAACACACATATTTTCACGTGGAAACCCAACTGGGAAAAACTACGGTGGGGATGAATACCCACAAGCTGTTCTTTGAACCCTTTTGAAGTCCACTTTGTTAGGAGCCTAGTTCAGTTAAAGACTTTACTATAGGTTCTGTTAGGAACCGATCCTACTAGGGATCACCCAATTAAGGGATGGCTAAAATACCCAGTTAAGGGTTAAACCCTGTTAAAGGTTACCTTGTTAGAGGATTTTAAGAACTCAATGATTTTGAGTCACCCTGTTAAAGGATTTATAGCAAAGCCGATTAAAACTACCCTTTTAAGGGATTTTCCAACTGTTGAAGTGGTTAGAGGTCAATAGGTATTACAATGATCTGGTAACAACACTCAATGCCAATGCAGATTTTCTTTAGTTCCTTCCTTTTGCAATTGCACTCTGCAGGTATCTATTCTCTTATCTGGTCTGGCAAGAATCACGTATCTCTACACTTAGACACACACATAACATTTTCCAACAACCTCAACATGAAAAACAACATCGACCTTATAGGAAAGATAGGTTGGTAGCATAAACCCTAAACCCTAAACATTTAGGTTAAGCAGTTCAGTCGGTTCAATCCTAACCGTTGAACATATTGCATTGATTACAACAATCTTGAACATATCTCAAGATGTTCTCCAACATTTGTTCTTCACCACTTCTTGGAGGCTGATAACCCATCACGCATTCTCCACCATTTATAGAGACTTCGCACATTCCCGAGGTAGATAGGATCTATCTCCTTCATGCAAGATCCTTCATGCACACAAGGTTGATGTGGCAACATAATCTGTTCTTCATTACAATGCTAACTCATCACATGATGTCATCGGTTGAATCACATAGGCTTGGAACACTTCAACCAAAAACCTTGAAGCTAAGACTACCAATCGGTAGTCATACCATATGAAACCTTGATACAAAACATTCCATATACCGGTTCACATTCCAACATACCGGTTCACTTGGATAGACATACTGCTTCACTTTTTCACATATACCGGTTCTCTTACAAGTTGCTTACTTCAATATATTGGTTCAATCTTCAGCATATTGACATCAATGAGAACATATAATATCATCATGTCATCATACTCTGCACATATGCCAACAAAATTTCCTTCAAAATTTCTACTAAGGCTTTCTTATATATATCCATGTACAAAAAAATTCCGTCTTCAATCTCATTTTGCTCATCATCCTCTAAATCTTCATAGTACTTAGATACATTTTTCAACATTCCATCCTTTGTAATTTCATCAGTTAATTCAGCACAACTCATTTTAGTCTTACCAGTTTCAGTATCATTACTCTTCTTCTTTTTGCTTGTGGTTGCCGGAGTAGATGTGACTAGTTTCCTCTTTTGTATAGGCTTCCTTGCCAGAGGTGGTGGTGCAGTAGGTTTAGTTGCCTTTCTAACAAGTCTCCTCCTAGGATCCACCTTCTTCTGCTCTACCGGTGGTTGATCTACTTTCTTCCTTTGTACCCTTCGCAAAGCTAGAGGTTCATTTTCCTTAGGGTCAGAATTAGAAGTGATGGTAGAAATGTAAGCTTCAGGCTTCTTCACCTCTGCAGTACTAGCCACTGCCGGTTCTACTGCCAGTTTGGATCCAGAACCCAGTTGAGTGTCTATCTTATGAATTATATCTTGTACATATGCATACATCTTTTCTATTTTCTTCTCTCTTCTCTTTTTGTTGAAGCCAGTTTTGACTTCAAGGTTCTTTTCTTTTGTTGTACCAAAATGCTCTATTTTGTCATCCAATGGAGCTTCTAGCAACATTTTTGCAAAGAGTTCAAAAATGCTATCATCTACCTCATATCCAAGCTCTATAACCCAATTTGTCCTAGGTTCAACTACCTCCATAAGGGTTTTATCAGTTTTCACCGTAAAACAGATATCAGTGGAGTACTTCTCCACAATTTTCTTTAATATTCTCTCCCTTTGCCTCATGTTTTCTTGGAATGTGTTGGTTCCCAAAACCACAGATGGGAATCGAAAGGGCTTGCCAAATCCCTAACTGATCCAACCAACCTTGGCCAATGAATAGGAATGGTCAAAGACCAAATTACTCTGCACTTTAAGCTCCAGTAAACCTAGGTGGGTATACCCTAATCTCCAAAGCATAAAGAGATTTCTGTATAGTGAATTTAAATTATTGAACATAGATGTTTATAGGACTAGCAAATAATTTCCTGCAACTATGCTTTATTGATATGCTTTTAACTTGTTTTAATTTTAAATTTGAGTATAATTGGATGCAAATAAAAGTTATAATAGAATGTTGTTGGAACTAAGAGTAATTATGAAAGAACAAGGCAAGTAAAAACTAGTAATATATTTCTCCAGTGAGGACTTTGTGCACACTTAATTTATTCACAAGAAACCAGAATCAAACAAGTGCCTTATCTGATAGTTTACATGTCACTTAACAAACAAATACTTGTAATCTTTGGAGATAGTATGAAGAAACAAACTATCACTGCAATATCTTCAATGTATGCTATGAGAACAACAAAAACAATTTTGCTATCTCTATACCAACAGATGATAAAACATTGCAGCAAATCTTATTCAAATTTATCTGAAAGATTTTAAATCATTAACATCATATGACATGACATGATTTGAAGATGAAAACAACGAACCTTGTATATTAATTTCTAGGAACAATTGGTCTACAAAAATTGCAGACTCACAGATACTTCATGATTACACTTGTTTGCACAAAATGGATTTTCATTTTTACAAACTTATCTTACATAACACTACGGGTTCCAATAGACAATCTCCAAGGATAATAGTCCCCACATAGAGTACCAAATGACTCATCATATATACATGACTTAAAAGATGCAAATGAAAGGACACACCCTTTTAGTAGCACAAACTAAAACTGACAAAAAACTAATTGATTCCCTAATTGCTAAAAACAAAACAAAATACAAATGACACATACTAATGCTTTCCGTCCAGCCACTGACCATATTTCTAGATATGTCAAAGATATCCTTCATCCTTGTATGTGCAAGAATTGAAAATAATATCCCTGACCACGATCTCTATTGTAACAAAATTTTTGACTTGTTCCACTGTTTCATTCATGTCCAATGTATCCACACAGGCAATGCTAAGGGATGAACTGAGTAGAGATTTGCACTTCGTAATCCATAGGTGTTTGTCCTTCATGACCCCTGTATCATCAACCACGCTTGGAAATCCATGATTAACGATCCCTTTACACTCCTCATACTCAATATTTAAATCTACTGCGAATCCTTGATGAGCATCAATTAGTTTGTTGACCTTGTTAATTTTTTTGTTACTCAGAGTCTAATCTTGCAGGAGCATTTTTAACCTATCAAGGATCCTCTAGTGCCATACTGTGTAATCCATATTTTTATGGTAGACAGTCCAAAATTCTTCCAATATCTTCTGTAGATTTTCAAATCGTTTAGTCAATAAGACACATGCTGTGTCTGTCCTTATACTCTGCATCCTTTCTTTCAATTTTTTGTTTTCCTTGTGCAATTCTTTGCACTTCTTTTTCAATTTGGATTCATCCACTATCTGGGGTATAGGCTGTCCCCTACTTCTCAAGAGTTCCTCATATAATGCTTTATACTTTCCTGCCTCTTTCACCAACATTTTCATCTATGCTTTATTTAGCTTTGAAATGTCAACCCCCATATTTGTTGTGACCATGGAATCAACCTCACTGACCTTTAACTTCATCATGTGTCCAAAAGCTTTGTCCATATCTATGATTTTTGGCCTTTTATTTGGGGGATATGAAGCCCATATAAGCATGGCCTCATCATCTGGACCATACCTTGATCCAATAAAAATATCATCCACACCTTGGATATCCAATTTGAAATCCTTCTTGTCTGAAAGCAATAAACTGTCAAAAATGAAAGAAGCACTAAGGTCCCAGCTTGGAAAAAGAATTATTCTTGCTTCTATTAGAAGTTGCCTTCCCCTTTGAGGGGTCATGCCTTCCAACTCTACATTTATGTTTGCCTTCAATTTTTGAATCATCTCCACCTTATTCTCTGGTGTTACATCAGGCATGACCTCTCTTAGCTTCTTCCCTTTGAAATGATATAAGAAGGATTTAAACTCCTTTGACCTAATGAACTCGTCATCAGATACAAAAGAGGTATGCTCCTCTAGCCTGACATCTACATCCGCATTTAGTCTTGCAATAGTTAGGTCATGTGCTTCGGGCTCTTCTTCCCTTTTAGGCCTCCTAAATCTTGAAATAACCTCATTTTCTTCTGACTCTCTCTTTGCTTCTTCTTCCTCTCCCATCTCCTGCAACTGCTATTTCTTCTCATCCAATTTTTGATTTAAATCTTGGACTATCTACATAGCCTCCTCAGACTCCTTGTTCCTTAAGATATCCTAGGCTTCAACATACTCATGAAAGTAATCGCCTAGATTCTGCTTTTTCCTGCCCTGGTGGATATAGCTCTCAGGGTCATAGTTCTTCCGATCTGTGTGCTCATAAAGGTTGTAATCTTCTATCAACCTCTTGTCAATGATCTCATATGCTTTTGTGGAGACAATTATGAAATCACCAAAATTTAAGGTCCCAGACAAGAAAACTTTCTTGTGAGCACCTCCAAAATGTTGTGCATTTGAGACACTCATCTGCCTTACAATCTCCAAGTAAGCGATTCTGTCAGGTGTAGGATTCAACAACACATAAGGAGCTCCCTCAAATCCAAAAAATCTAACATAGGTGAAGTCCTGACACACATACGCATCACCCCAATTGTGGTTTACTCTGGTATCCCCATGTTCATGGGGTTTAAGGAATCTTTTGATTTCCTCCGAAAATGACCCATCAAAAGAGACTCCAAAAGCTCTGAATAAAGGCTGCACAAAAAATTCTTCAAACTTGATATAGTGGGATCTCATGAAACATGAATCCAAGAGTGATCACCATAACTGTACAGACTGCTCCTCTCCATCTTTACCATGAATATTCAGCTTTAGCCCCTCAGACCACATTCCCCTGAATCGTCCATAAAACAAGACAACATGCATTAACAAATAATAAAACTTAAAAGATTTTTCAGGGTTATTATGAAGGCTTAAGAAACCCTCATGTATCTTCTCAACAATATAAGAAGCATAGTCGAATTATCTCGGCTCATGCATTTGTGTGTCGGCAGCAAGGACCAGAGGTCCTATCCGAGATATATATAAGACTTCAACTCCTCCCACTTGACCGCACACCATATATGTATACTGCATATACTACCTAAAGATATTGATATGAAATGGGGGCCCGTCCTCTTCTATCAATTTTCCCTTTCCAACCTTATGAATGGCCAAATTCCTCCAATTGTACATGGTGTCCATCTCTGTATACTCTTCTTCTAGTTTCTCAAAAGACAAAGGAACATCAGATTCCAAACCTAGACCAAAAACCTCTTGGATGGTGGCTATAGAGATATGTATGAATGCATCGACATTTGGTAACTGAATACATCTTTTTGCAGCATTCTAAGCCCTAGCCAATGTTTTCATCAATTGGACATTCACAAAGATGTTAGGGACTACAAGCTTACCCAATCTAGTCATCCATGGGTTTGAAATTGGGGTCAACTTATTTCTCCTTGAATAATGATACAAGAACAATTCGTGACCTCTAATCCTGGTCCAGACATTGCCAATTTCCTTGAAATCATCCTCTAGCTAGTCACGAATGGGTAGGTTAACCTTTGATCTCTGGGATTTATCTCCTAGTGAGCTCATTTGATTAATCATATCCTGGTTCAACTTTCATTTTTGTGCACCTTCTCCCCCTTTAGACTTCTTAGAAGTGCTTTCAGAGACCTCTATGACCTTCCTCTTTCCCTTGGAACTGGAACCCTCCATATTTGAATCCTTCAAGCTTTTTGTAGTTCGATTCTTTGTAGTTTAACTTTGCTTCAATCTCTCTGTTAGTTTCAAACTGTTATGCAAAATACTTATACCGACTCTTCATATTTAGAAGCATTTACTCAATTGAAATCCTGCTATGATTTGTCTTGTGCAAACACCAATCTACCCACTCTCTGCATTTAATAATGGTGGGTCGATCCATTTGCAATCAGACTTTGCAATGGCTAGTCGAGATAACTTTTCTAATAATTCAAGCAGTTGGCTCCACTAGTTCTTTCGGCCGGCATAAGTTTCACCAATCACTTGGCCTCCTGGCTATGTTCTACTTTCACCTTTATATCACACAGACATATGTCATTCCTATACACCCTCCTTTTATTCTTTAGTGGCATTCTGCCCATTGGGTTTCAACATAGCTCCAAATATCTTCCTCTGGTAGAAATTTTTTTTTGATGAATCCTCCTTAGTAATCCGTATCTCATTTGTTACATTGGGTCACTTTATCGGGTATCAGAACAACTCATTTTATGTTTCTCTGATGACCCGATGACATTTACCTCATGCTTGCGCTTCTTTTTACCTCTCTGGTCTATCAACATATGTTTTCCTTATGAAACCTCCCTCTTTTTTATCATGTTGCAAAACTTAGCGGGTGTCGGACAACTATTCCTGTGCTTCTCTGATGACCCGATGATATCGAGCTCTAGCCTGCTTATTTTCAGGTCTATCATCTTATGCTTCCCCAATGAGGTCTCCTTCCTGATAACCATTTTAGATTCCTCATCGGCTATCGACGTAGCAGAAAATTTCTTCCTCCGAAGAGCCGGTGTCATCCCAATGACTTCAGCTTGTTACTCTTTTAGTCACTTCTTTTGGTGTAGGCTATCCCAATGAGACCTCATTTCCACGTGCCATGATATTTACCCTATCAGGTGTTAGGGTAGCTTTTTCTTACGTTTTCCAATGTCTTGATGACTTCAGAACATTCGCTCCAGATTTTCCTTCCTCGGTGTAGGTTATACTGATAACCTCCTCTTTTGTGCCCAACTTTGTCGTCCTCATCGGGTATCGAGGTAACCCAAAACTCCTCTCACCAATGATTTGAGTTATCCTGATCACTTAGTATTTATACCTTTTGGTATTGCTTCATTGGATTAAGTTATGCTGATGATACCACCTTTGCCATCTAGCCCATCAGGTATCGGACTAGCATGGGATGACATTCTTTAATGACTCGATGACATCGCTGACCTCTACTTTGCATTCTCCTTCATTGGTGTAAGATGTGCCAAAAATCTCATCAGTTATCGACATAACATTTTTTGCAAGCCCTCGATGTGTGAATGTTATGCTGATAGGTTCTTTCATGGTCTATGCTAGTCGGTCTAGTCGGGTAACTTACACCGATAGCTTAAATTTGATAATTTTAATAATCAAGCTCCTCTTCTTATATCATTTGCACTTGCAACCCTCTAAGGAAATTTCATACATGCTAATAAATGACAAAGGCCATCACATAGGCCCAAAGAATTCCTATAAGGATCCCATTACTGTTATGATGCAAATTCCTCATGTAGTCCCTAATCAATGTCAACCCTTAGCATGCCCTAGCGGTACTTGTCCAATTCTGAAAAACAGGTCATAGTAGGGTTTTCTTGGTACTGCAACATACTTCCTGCACATAAAATCCAGCAATCAATGCTCTTATGATGAAAATATACATATAAAACATCAAAGAAATAGCACATAATATTTTATAAAAATATGTGCTAACAAAATGTTTTGAAATACCCCCAAAGTTTCTCATCTTTGCTAGTACCAAGACTAGTGATTGCTTCCTTGATTTGCACTACTGGTATGTCATGAGCCCAACACTTCTTGCCAAGACCAGGTAGCTCATTTAGGAAGTAAAGCATCAGACATACAATGTGATTACCATATCTAAAATTTCCTTTCTTGATTCCCTTTATCTTTCCAAGGTTCAACATCAATGCACTCCTCATCCATTCACATAAATCATACTTTGCATTATTCCTTAGCATCTGATATGTAGCATGAATGCATTAACTATAAATAGAATTCAATCGATTAGACTGAGTTACCTTATAACCCATTATCATGCTTGCAAATTTCACATAAGTGTCGCTGATTGTGTTGAAGCTCATTGATATGTTATCAGGAGTTGCACCGGTGAGTTTCTCGACCTTTGTGTTGGAAATTTTCATGCTAGGTTCCTGTTTGACTTTGGGTAAGCCGGTGACTGCTTGAATAGCCTCCTTCATGATCATGTAAGGTCGATCCAGCCAGATAAATTCATTGTGAACCCTTCTTAGAATGTATCTGATGACTTCATCCTTGAATTCCGATATGTACAGAATACCAGTTAACCCTAGATCCTTAATTTCTTTGTATTATGGCTTGATGGTTCCAGAGTCTCCTAGTATCATAGATTGATACATGCTTTTGATGTCCTCTGTGCATAGATCCTCCAAGGTGCAGTGAATGTATGCCCTCATGTCTTCAACATACATCACGCTGTCAGGAACCCTAGAAAATGCTCCCGTAGAGTATTCTTTCTTAGCAATCAAGGGAACCTCCTTGAATATGGGTCTTAGCCTATCCTTTACTTAAAAAATGGTGGGATTTACAATGAAAGTAGGAGCTGAAGATCCAGATGCCATTTTTGAAGAATACCTGAAAGCAAACGCTAGTGGAAGATTTATAACTGCTCAAAATTATTTCACAATGCTTCTGCATGCTCTTAATTCGCCTAAAATTCACCTTTTCTTCACTTTGAATGCTTGAATGTTCAGTGAGTGAAAATGAATTCACTTACCCTTTTTATCAGTGAATAAAACCCTAATATTTCTCTGTAATAAATGCTTCACGAACAACCCTACCGGGCATCGGTTTCTTAGTTTTATGCCAAGTGAACTTTTATCTATGATAAACACAACTCTCCAGATCTCTTCCAGATCTCCTTAGATCTCCTTTAGGGTAATATGCAAGATTTTGCAATGATTTTGCCAACCCCTAAGGCTTATGCCTTAGTTACTAGTGGAATTTCCTGTTGGTGGAGGAATACCCTGTTCTACCGATGGAGTTACCGGTGTAGATCCATCTCCACTTGGTTCTTCAGATTTTCTAACCCATCTCTTGGTGTGATCTTGTTGTATTCCATCTACCTTCTAATTTCCTTTCTCATTATATTTATCATTGCTAACCAGTTGAGTCTTGCTTCTATAGTATTTAGCAATATGACCTATTATTGCATGCATAACATGTAACATTGTTCTTTTGAATTGCTTTGACAAATTTGGTGTCATTCCTTGACCTACAGTGATTAGCAAAATATCCAAACTTTCCACATGCATGACATTTAACATTCATTCTCCAATCTTCCAATCTATGACCATATTTCTTGCAATTTATGCATTGACGAGGAATAGAATTATAGTTTTGATTTGCTTTATTTCTACATTGTTTAGCCATATGCCCAAATTTATTGAAAACAAAACATCTACCATTGAATTTATATGCATTAGGTTACCTTACCGGTTTCCTCTGTTCTAATGAGTTTATCATACCGGTTGACTGATGTTCATTTGTAGTACTAGAGCTTTCACCTTGTACAAATCCAAGTCCTCTAGAATCATCAATCTGCCTTTGTCTTTTCAATAAGTCATCCAACTGTGCAACACTAATTCTGAATTTTACTTTATACTCACTTGCAGTAGTCAGGTCATCTCTTAGAGTAGTTATTTATCTTTCAAGTTCTTGTTCATTGTTCTGGGGGTGTGCCAAATCAGTTCTCAATAGCTTATTCTCATGAGTCAATTTGCCACATTCATCAAATTTGTTCTTTAACAAGATTATCTTCCTTCTTCTTTCTATCCTTAATATCTTTTGATAACCTCATAGTCAGATCTTGTATTTCATTCTTCATGAGCATGTTTGCTTGACTTAGTTTCTGACATTGTTCCTTAAGTGCACTCTTCTCCTCATCATTTGGGTTTTGCAAAAGTTCTTTTCTCTTGGCTTGAGTTGATGATAACCTTTCTTGCAAGATAAGAATGGACTGATTGGCTGAATTAAATTCATCTTACAATTTCAAGTTCTTTATTCTTTCAACATCATAATCCTCAAGAGACATCTCAAGTTGCTTCTCCATATCCATGTTCAAAGATTCTCGTTTCAGGATCTTCCTCAAGCTGTTAAACTTCTTTCGAGGTACCAGACTCTGATACCAATTGTTGGGATCCAAGAATACTAAGGGGGGGGTGGGGGTCAATTAGTGTTCTGCCGGTAACACAAGATTTTACCCTTTTATACCATACACATATAAACCGGTAAACAAATAAACATATAACATGAAGCAAATAAACCATCCACATAAATGAACACCATAACACACATAATTTGTACATGGAAAACCTCAAAGAGGAAAAACCACGGTGGGATTTGTGACCTATAATATCAGCTCACTGGCCATATGAAAGGATATTACATATAATGGGGGCCTGCACATGCAGGAAGGCACACTGCCTAGAGAATACTTCTCATCACTAAAGAGTCTCACTGACTACAAGCTTCTGCTAATGCAAAACAATAAAATTGAACTCAGAAATGCATCTGCTATGCCAAATAGAGTTTCGGTTCCTGATCTGCTCTGTACCGGTTCATAAACCCTAAACACTACTACATGTATCTCTTCTCCTCCAAAAATGCTTTCCAAACTATCTACAGATCATTCCATGATATAAAATTCGCATACAAATGATCTACATACATATACTTCACATGATGCAGTTCTTCTATATTCTCCTATGTCGCATCCTATGTCATATTCAAAATGACCTAGCAGACTAACCTATATACCCATTACAAACAATATGCCTTATGTCGGCTTACAATGTATTAAAAAAGTTATTCAATGTCGGCCTTGACAATAATTACAAAATGATTTACTAAATAAATCTTCCTTGATGTCAACTTCCTTCAAGTATTGATGCCGGTGCCGGTGCCAGTGTAATCCTGGATACTCCAATGCCGGTGTCTACCAGTATATGCCTCCTAATGCCAATATATGACTTCCATCTAATCTTGTTGCCATCAATGACAACAAAATGAATCCGATGAGTGTCAATTGCCAACACAAATTGTTGTTGCCCTGATGTTGTTGGCTCATTTTGTGCTACTAAGGCCTGAGAGAAATCACCATTTTAGCATGTGACCTGATTGTGTGGTTGATTGCATTGATTGCACCATTATTTCTCTTGAGCAAGATTGTTCTAGAGTTGGTACTAGTGCCTTTGAAGTGCTTGCAACTAAGAGATTCAAGTTCTTTAAGGGCCTAAGATTGCTCCATTGATTATGTACTTCAAAGTTAGGCCTATGTTGCCGATAGATTTGATTTTGTGCTTGATAGGGTATGCTATTAGCCTACGACAACTATCTCTTGATCGAGACCAAATCATTTCCAAACCCCTAAAATTGTTGTTGTAAAGGGTTGATCATTCTTTGTATTGAGGCCTCAAGAGAGGCCTACAACTGCTCAATCTTTGAAGATGCTGGAGTTGGTGCAGGTGTGAGCAAATGACTCATAGATGCCATTGGTATTGGTGCCAAAGTAAGCTGTTGTGTAAAGGCTTTTATAAATAAAGGCATTGGAGGCCTACAAGATAATTCTCCTGCCTGTATTAGACAATTCTCTGCCCTTATGGTAGTATCATATGCTTTTGGAAGATTATCTCCTCCCATAGACTATATCATACCAATAATATCAGTATTTAAAGCCTTAAGAAAATACAAACATGCATGATTTGATGAAGTCATTACTAATGATGGGATTCTATCCCATGTCTTTTGAAACCTAGAATTAAAATCACCCATGAATTCATGGGGTGCTCTTTTGATTCTAGTTAGCTGCTCCATAAGTGACAAATGATCACTTTTGTCCTCAAAATGTTTGCACAACTTTTCCCTAACTCATTCCAATTGTGGATAGAGTTAGGAGCTAGTCCTATGTACCATTGAAGGGCTCTCCCCTTGAAAGAGGAGACAAGAAGCCTCACTACAACATTATCTTTAGTGACATCAAACACAGTGCAGATGCTTGACACATCTTGGATGTGTTCCTCCGGGGAGGTAGATGTCTCTCCAGTAAAAAATGGTAAAGCCTTTAGAGCTTCTACTTGGATATCATTCCTTTGGGTTAAAAGCAAAGGGCTGCCACCATTAAAGGTGACCAAGGTGTGTGCTCTAGGGACTTCCATGTGAAATAATGGTCTATTGATGTGAATAGAAGAGCCTCTTGATTGAAAAGATATGATGATAGGGGGGTATAATGAAACCTTAGGGATGTAGATAATTTTGCTTGGGTTCCCCTAACAAGTGACAATGAATGTCTACCCTTTCTTCTAGAATTAGAACTTGACAACTCAAAATATTGAAAATTACCTCTAGAAGATTCTATGGTTTGAATTCTTGGCATAAAAATGGTAACATGTCATCTTCAAGAGTATGAATTTGTCATGAGTCACCAAGTGTTTGATTTATTTGCCTCCAAAGGTATGAATGCTAAGAACAACACTGAATCCTCATCAAGAATGTTTGAAATGTGTCCCACCAGGCATGCCATAAATTGTTGGCACAAAAGTTGAACCCGCTTGATGAAAAATCGTGATCATCAACCTTGTGCAATATGGAAACAACCTCCCAAGTGTGGGACTTGCAGAAGTGAGGTTGAGTCTCCAGAGAAGGTTGGCTTCCTTTCCAATCTAAGTGTAAGTGTTGGACCAACCCAACACTGATAAATCCTAAACTACTGATTTGACAGGGAAAAGGGAAGAAAGAGGAGGGATGCTTGAAAGAAGGGAAAATAAGGTTCCCACCTAGATTAAATGTTTGATCTTCCCATCTATGACTGCACAAAATATAAATAAAAGTACCTAAAATATGTACAAAATTCTATCCAAAATAGAGCCCCAAGGAAATGTGAAGGTTAGGATTCTTGTGGATGACAAGAGGAACTACACTTAGTTCACAAATGACATTCAAAGAGGAGAATAACACAATCACATATGACCTAAGACAACCAAAGAGGATGCATTCACACAAGAAGGTAAAGGATTACATAATTTATGAAAACTGAAAGAAGGCAAGATGGGCAAATTTATTCATATGAAGGAAAGGCCACTTTACAAATCACTAAAAACATGTATTCAACTGATAAGAAAGAAAAAAATATCCCCTTAAAGGATACAAAAATTGCCTTTATAGCTAAGGTATAACTCAGGATAAACTAAAGCTAGAAACCCTAGCCCTACTAGGGTTAGGTTACAAAAAAAATTAGAGGAGAAGAAGATAAGATCAATTGATCTGATGGCATGTGGAAAGTAGGCTCTCTGAGTGTCCTCTATCTCTAGAAAAGCAAAATCCCTGCAGAAAAAAGAGGAAATCTCAAAAAATGAATGCATTGGTATGGCATCTACAGGCACAAAAGTCCTCAATTTGTATTGAATGAGCATGGGCAACATCAAAAATTGGTTTGCAGAAGTCACCTAGGAGTAATGGCATCAAAATTTGACAGCTGCATTGAACTCTGATTGGATTTGGGGCACCAAACGAGCCAAAAGATAGTCTTGACCATCAGGTCAACAACCACCATACATAGAGCATTCAAAACCTCAACGACCTAGTCAATTTGAAATCTGGCCATCCGATCCTCTAGGGGGCATTCAAATGGACACACAAGATTGTATCACATAGCCCTCTGTAGAGATCAAAGGGAGTTTAAAACATGGTTGTTGGATTAGGCCTTTATGAAAATCTAATGGTTGACAATGGCTGACATGGCATCCCAGGGCCACACCTCCTTTTGTTGTGTGACCACTGAGCAACACCCTTACCATGCAAGATGGTGGGGGTAACCCCTACACTTTGCCTTTGTTTCCCCACAACGCTTCTCTCTTGGCACCTTTTGCCTTGGAGGGTAGTAGGAACATCACCAACGTTGTCTTTTGTTACCACGTAGACATTTGTCTTTTGACCTTTCCATCTCACGGGTTGGAGGGGGGGTTGCATTCTCTTTGATTTGGTTATCCGACACAGTCCCTATACACACTTGAAATTCACTGCGGGGTGGCAACATGACCAGCCATCCTGCTCATAACTTACCCAACAACACCCCCTCTTGTTATTTTATGCTTTGCGGGATAGCGAGAATATCGCTCGCTCTTCTCTTTCTCTTATCCTACAAGAATCATTTTATTTGATCCATGCCCATGCGGGGGAAGAAAGGATTTGACTTCCTAGATTTCCTCACTATCCCACATAGACAAACTTGAGTCCGCCAAACCCTTAGCCTGCTGGAACTTGCTGCGACGAATAACACACAACAACTAACACAAGATATATGCATCACATAACCTTCGTGTTATGCATTTTTTGAAAAAATAAGGAAGCAACTAACTCTGCTGAGTACAATAACATGATGTGTTAGTCGCACTGAAATTTCAGAACTGGTCTTTGGAAGGGTTGGCACAAAAATGCCAACAATAACAACTTAAATGCTTAACAACTATAATCTAAACTGAACTCAAATAAATAACAATCTAATCTATGACAAGAAAATAGGAAACTACTCTGTCTAATTTGGCCGTAGGAATAGTCACAGGATAGAGTTTCCAGCGGCTGCAGGAATATTCAACTGCTAAGACAACAACTAAATACTGCATAAAAAATAACTATTGAACACAAAGATTAGAATTCTCACTAAGTGGGACCCCTTAGTGAGTCTTCCCAAAGATGAACTAGGTATTGCAAACTAGAATGCCATCTTATTTATCCAAAAAAGTTGTTACATCATAATGTAGCTGAAATTGTTCTTCAGTAAACCAAAAACTATAATTATAGTATCTGAAGTTCACTACCCTGCCTCAAAGGTATCTGAACTTTATTTGTTTATAGCAAGAAGACTCCTAACCGATTCTATCTAACATCAAGTCAACTCCCAAAAAATTACGACACAATTTATTACAACATAAGAAAAGGGAAGGGAGTTATGCTCCGAAAAGGAAATAGTCAAGTTGTTTTATTTGTAGAGGAAATCTAGCATAATTGATCCCCCTAGATCTACTCCACTACAAGCATGAATATTAAAGTCTCATTATTACTCCACATGAGCTATAAATAATCATTTGTTGACTCTTTCAATTTTTATCCTGGCGTGACTTTGTCTTCAACTAGTTAATTGGCATGAACTCCCACGTTGTGAGGCTTTGACCAATACTGCTCTTTTATTTATTCTTGCATCATGACATTAGTGTGTACAAAACAAAGGCATATCCATTACACATCATAATAATATTTATTTAACTACACACAAGATTAATGTGAATAAATCACATAGCAAGGTCACCTATCATATTTCACCATTTAATCAAAGAGGAAGTATAGGAGTAAGTTCATGCCCACTTTTGTCAAGTTTAAGAGAACAACATAGAACCATCATTAACAAAGTCTTAAGACTTATAATAGTATCTAAACCCCTGACAAAACCAGTAAAAACATAGAAGACAAACAAAATTGAGCCATTATTCGGGCTCATCATCTCCCATGAAAATATGGAGGTGGTCTTGTCTTGATCTTTAGGGGCTAATTTGATCTAATTGTATCCACCGAATCCACCCAGAAAGGAGAAATACCTTTTTCCAACCAATGAATCCAAGATGATCAATAAAGGGCAATGGAAAGTGGTCTTTTCTTGTAATTTCATTTAGTTCTCTATAATATATACAAAATTTCCACTTGCCTCCTTTCTTTGGTATAATTTGTTAGATAGTTCAAATAACTAGAGGACAACTGAGAAGGGGTTGGGGGGGGGGGGGGTGAATCAGTTGTCACCAGATTACCAGAACCTTAAGTAGTTAAAAATTTATTACCGAAACACATAAGATCAATACCAAAATACATAAACCAATTACTAAAATAGCAGATATACTAATTAAGCACAACCAACATTAGAGAATATATACCAGCCACATGACACCAAGATTTGTATAAGGGAAAAACCACAGTGGGAAGCCTACCCATAGTCAGATAATACTTCTATAGTAAGTATGTGATGAAAAATTGAGGGGCCTACACTTGCAGGAAGGCCAAAAGCCTAGAGAACACTGCTCATTACAAAAGGAGTCTCACTACCTACATAGAAATCCAGACTACAATCTGGAAGAAAGAATGAATTGCAATAATAGCATCTCCTATGCTTGAATACAGTTCTAGTTAAGGTCAATACCGAAGGACTTAATCCTCTTACATAAACTCAACTCTATCTCCTATGATTGACAAAATCCTTTGCATGAATGATTATTACATTATTCGCTTGCATACCATCCATACATGATCTACAATGAGATCATACACATATATATACAAACCCTCGACCTTAAAAAATTAGGCCAGCCACCAGACAATAAAACCTCTTGCATAATTAGAAAACATGACGGCTTGAGACCAAACAAATATCATCCAACCCATAAGTCATCTAGGAAACACATTGAGAAGTCCCAACAACATGTTACATTAAGCCAGTCCATAACCTAGATAGTACCGGACCCAATTTAGGTCCACACATGCTAAAGCAATGATCCCAATCACTCAAGTCTCATACACGATCACCATCAACATCCTAAATCCTTACTATAAGCCACACCAACACCACTTATACATAACATCAAAACATCTTCAACAAAGCTCTGTCGATGAAACCCTCACCGGATCAATAAACCAGGCTTACCAACATATAAGATAGAATCCGATCACCAAATAAATACCAACTAACTAAACATATATCTGAATAGCATGAATAGAATATCTAAGCCAATTCCATAAGCCAAAGAATACTGGAGTGTACCAGATTAACATGATCTAACCATCCAAAAACCAAACATCCTACTGGGACCAACTAGATACCGATAAACAACCAAAACAACTAGTGTTGACATCAATGACAAAACATCAATGCAACACATAATCAATTCCTTCAAATTGCCAACAATCTCCCCCTTTGGCATTGATGGCAACACTAGATGTGAAAACATCCAGGTGCCAAGAAATGCCAAACAAATCTCCCACAAAAGAATATAGCAATGAAGTTATGATCCATACTCTCCCTGTAGATGATATCATAGTTGAGTTCTGCAAATTTCTCCCCCTAATGTATATAACTCCTTAAGTTTTTCACATGAATATCTCTCCCCCTTTGACATCAATGCCAAAGATCTGATATAAATATCAAAGAAAAATCACAAACCACTGAATCACAAGACTAACTACTCCCCTTGATTAGTAGCATCACTACATCAATCCAGAATGAATAATAGCTCTGATAATGCATATTGGACTGATGGAAAATAGCATCAATTACTTTTCTACTAGAGGGGTATAAACTCCTAATCTATCTCTGAGGTACTCAAATGATTCTTTAGGCAAAGGTTTAGTGAATACGTCTACAATATGCTCTTTAGTGTTCACATAAACCAATTTGACTTCATTTTCTTCCACCTTTTCCTTCAAAAAGTTATACTTGATAGATATGTGCTTTGTCTTAGAGTGAAATATCAGATTCTTTGATATGTCTATAGCAACAGAGTTATCACAGTGAATAACTACTGGTTCATTGCAATGCATTTTTATGTCCTTCAACATTTGTTTCATCCATAGAACTTGTGTATAGTTAGTAGAAAAAACAACATACTCAACTTTAACAGTAGATAGAGAAGTACATGACTATTTCTTGCTGATCCATGAAATATGTTTATTTCCAAGAAAGAAAGCTCCACCAAAAGTACTTTTTTGGTCATCAACATCACTTGCCCAATCTGCATCTGTATATGCACATAAAGTAAATTTATCATATTTAGGATACCACTGATGAATACTAAGAGGGGGGGGGGGGGGGTGGTGAATTAGTATGCCCAAACTCTTAAACAAACTCTTAAGTAGTTTAACTATTGACTAGAGTAGCACTGTAAACAATAAATTGATTAAAACATAAATAAGCCAAACAACAAATAAAGCATTCACCCACAAAAGCACAACCACCATAACACAAGATGTTTTGACATGGAAACCCAAATGGGAAAAACCATGGTGAGTAAAACTCACAAGTCAACTATCTGCAGAATAGTAACTAGACCAGTTAAGGTCAGACTGGTTAAGGCCTTACAATGCTCTTCACCAGAACAGATCCTGTTAGGATTCCAGATCTCTGTTAGGAGATAAGTCCTATTCTGATTGATTGAAAAATAGGTTTTAAGGACCCGAAACCATTACAACATAGATAAAATAAAAAGCTGAGAAAATAGAGTCCTCATACAAAGCGACTGGTCCAAAAAACCAGTGAATAGAAAAAACAGCTAAACAACAAAAAACAGCAAAGAACCCAAGGAGACACTACATAGTAATTTTCTTCAGTAGATCCTCTGCCTTAGTCACCAGCTCATCATAGGTCACCCCAACTACTTTTAGCTCCTCCAGGTCCTTATTCACTTTCTTTTCCTTCCTCTTTCCATGGGTGTGAGTTCTGGGACCTTGGGCTTCCCCGGTTCCTCCTGCATCCAAATCAATTTCCTGGGTTTCCTTTTCATCATCGAGCTTGCTGATGAGGGTATGGGTGTTGTTGGCTGAGATTTTTAGAAAGCTGAGACTCTGCTCCGCAATGTTCTTGAGGCACTCCTCTATCTTGTCCACTTTGGCAACTGTATCCGAGAGCGTTTTTTCATTAGTTTCCTCTAGGGTTTTTCTATCCTGTATCTCCTTTTCAATTTTCTCAAACCGGGGATTAAAGGCATCTCTGATGTCTTCCGCTTTGGTAATTGTGTTCTTCAAATCTTCAATATAATTGGCCATAGTGTTCCCCTCTCCAATGTTAATGGTCTCTAGGATCATGACTCTATTGCAGAGTTTTTTGTATTCATCCACAGTATTCTTAGTCCCATCAATAAGCCATTCAATGGTTTTCATAAAACCCTTCAAGGCCTTGGGGTGAGGACTAGGAGAAGGAGTAACTTTACCAGGGGTTATCTGTTCATCTTTAGCAATATGGAGGGCAGAAATAGTGTCAGCGGCCCTGAAGGTCTCCTCCATAGTCTCCATCTCCAGGCTTTGTTCAGCTTCCAGGGTTCTTGTTTGCTTGTCCTCTTCCGGTTCCTTGCCTGTGTCCTTCGGATCTTTGCCAATCTCCTCTATTTTCTTTTGCTTCTTCCTGGGTTGGGCTTGGATTTTACTTTTTTCCTTCAGCACTCCCTTAGGGTTCTTCTTCTCCTCAGGGAAATCAGAGTCCTCTTCTTCCGAAGAAATACTAATCAAGGGTTTGCTTTGGGGTTTTTTACTCTTAGAAGAAGAGGGTCTTGATTTCCTCTTCTTTCTCCTCTCATACTTTGAGTCATCAGAGCTTTCCTCATTTTCAGTCGAGGAATCATTATCTGAATCCTCCTCCTCTGAGAAATCAGAATCAGACATTTCTTCTTCCGAATCCACAGAGAGCTGCATTCGATTGATTTTACTAGCCTTTAGATGATCATAAATGAGGACCATAAGTCCCTAGTGCATTGCAATGTCACCCCGAGGATTTTCTTTATATGCTTTTAGGGATGCATTCATAGAACAAAGCAAGAAATAAAGGAAATTCACCTTATCGTTATACCTAAAATGATTTAAGAGGACAAAGTGATATCCATATACTTTCGTAAACCTGCCATCTAGAGTTATATACCTCATTAAAACAAAGAGAATTTCTCACCAGGGCTTTGCAAAAGCCCTAGGCGGGTAATAGGTTTTGCTCAACTTTACCAGTCTTTTCTTCTCTTTCTGTGTGACCGGGTACCTTTCAATGGCTTCCCTGCTGACCTTCCTGTCTCTGTAGAAATTGCAGCCCTCCCTTTTGAGTCCCGTAGCTTTAGCTATTAACTCTTCGTCAATTTCCACCAGTTGGTCGCCCATTTTAAGCTTGCCCTTCTTCCAATTTTTGTAGAAGAAGCTGGTTATCTTTCCATCACGGCCATGGAGTCTCTCAAGGAAGCTCGAAAGACCACCCTTCTACAAAATTTCCCACACCTCTTCTTTCTGTTTCCACTCCTTGCAACTTCTTGGCTCATATCTTCTCCTATTTCCGCCCATGGTGTCGTTTCTCACAGTCAAGTTCAAGTTACAGAGCTGGTGAAACAGAAAGCTTTTCGAAGCTAAAACAAAAGCCCAGAAAGCATGCGTAGCATTAATGATTTGACAAGTTATAATGTACGTTCTGCTAACTTTGATGTTATAATGAGTAATTCCCTCATTATCTAAGTAACTCGAAGTGCTTACTTCAGTACATATCATAATTGCCTTGTCAATCAAGATTCTTTGGGGTACTTCGATATCTTTCATTTATTATGATTTGTCTTACATCTCCGGGAAGACCACTCTCACCTATCCACGTGGTTATTGTATCATTCTTCACCGCGACGTTTGTAGCCCAATCAGCAGAACAGTTGGCCTCCCGATATATATGGGATATGTGGCATTTTTTGAAGGTTCTGATGATGTCAATGGCAGAAAAAATTATATTGTGGATTGACCAAGAGGGCTGAGAGGTCCCATTGAGACACTTAATAATATTGTTGGAATCCCCTTCGATCCAGAGATGGGTACAATTCCATTTTTTAGCTAGAATAATGCCTTGAAGGGCCGCCATAGCTTTTGCCTTATGATTGGTTTGAATGCCAATAGGGACAACAACCATACCTTTGCAAATGCCTATGTAGTCTCTGAGAATAGCTCCACAACCTGAAGGACCTGGATTTCCTTTGGCTGCTCCATCAAAATTGATTTTAAGCCAACCATGGGGAGGGGTTTGCCATTTATCTTCAAGCCTTTTATTGTGGCTGATATTATGACCATTAGTGATCTTCATATTCCAAGCTCTTAAGATATTTGACTCCAAAGAGTTGTTTGAGTAACAAGAAACCTCCATAGTTCCCATATTTTCCTGAATAGCCTTTTGAATTTTCGGAAAAACAATGTCTTGATTTAAGGACACATCCCTGAAAATTCGGTTGTTTCTTTCCTTCTAGAGACCCCACAGAATGTGAGGTAGAGAGAGCTACCACATACACCTCAGAAAAGAGTTGGTCCCATGAATTTTCCAGGAAGAGAACAAATCTCTGATGTTACTAGGAAACACCCAAGCAAGACTAAATCTTTTGAGGAAGCTTTCCAAAATAGAGGTTGAGAAAGAATAGTGGAGGGCAAGATGGTCCACTGACTCTTCCTCTTGAAAGCATAGCACACACCTATTTGGAGGGGCAAAACCTTTGCATTTAAGGTTGTCAACAGTAAGGATCTTATTCTAGAGAATAGTCCAGAAGAACATATGGAGATAAGTCTTGTTAAAGACTACCTTGTTAGAGGATTTTAGATCCACAACTATGAACCACCTTGTTAGAGGATTTACAAAAGGCTTGGCTGGGCCTACCCAGTTAAGGGTTTCAGACTTGTCAAAGATATTAGTAATCAACAAGTGAATGATTTAGACAACAACATAAAATGCTTGATTAGATCCTTGGCAGCTGCTTGTTAATGAATTCCAACATTACTCCAGTCTTCTATATTTTCACACTCTCTATCTTTGTTATGTGAGACCTTTTCTCGCACAGACCTTATCTTCATTCGCACATCACACACACTAACACCCTAGACATGATGTCCTCATATAGGAACCCGATTTCATGTCAATCCAATAAGATTAGACTACAATTTCCTAAGTACAGTGCATCTAGACATATTTGGTAACATAGCACAGAAACACCACCAAAGTGTCGGTGGATGATAACTCATCACACATTATACCAGTTAATAAAGTATACCGATTACCGGTTGACAAGTGAAGACTAGAAAACTTGGAACATAGTGTTCCAATCAAAAGATTAATTGCCGCTCGGGGTCTTCATTCCGCTTTGAGATTTTCATAATGACAAGAAATACCGGTTGGAATGGCTATCGACTAAGATTAATGCATACATTAATAAGTGTGTGTCCATCAATGACAATCACAACTAATTATAATCAAAATACCAACAATCTCCCCCTTTGGTATTGATGGAAACACTTGGAAATATTTTGACATCTAAGTGCTTACAAAACAAAAAATAGATGCCGTAATCAAAATTACTCCCCCTAAGAATATACACTACTCCCTTTGCAAAAATTACAGGTATGAAATTTTAATGCTTGCAATTTTTTTTTTAAGATACACTACTCCCCCTTTGCCAACAATGACAAAGTAATGCAAAATATTCCCCTTTTTGCATATTATAAAACAAAGTATGTGTTCATGACAATAAAGAGTGAAACTTTTCAAAAAGAGACTTAAAGGTTTGCATGAAATTTTTCATGTTTGAAGACCAGGACTCAAGAAGTGAGTCAACAATTTCACTCTCGGTCTTCATCTGGAAGGCTAATTCTTCCATTGCATCGATGATGCTCATTTCCTATGTCACAGTAATAGCTTCCAAGTTCAAGAAGAACTTCTGAAGAACCTACAAATTTGGGAATAGGAGCAACTGAAGTTCCTGGAGATCTTGAGTCCGATGGCAAACCTCTAAGTCAAGCTTTGTAATCTGATGTTGGTAAATATGAATAGTTTATCCATAGGCTGTGAAGAGATCATAGGGTAGTTTGAAGTTGCTGATATACTTCTGTAACTCCGATTGTAATTGAATCTTCTATTTCAAAGCATCTTCACAAAATAGATGAGGCTGACATATTTTACTCCAAAGTAGGTTACCTTCACCCATAGCTAAACTTATATCATCTTTTTGCTTAATCAATTTTTCCCTGTCTTCATCCATTTGTTTAACTAGGGCAAGTGTGAGTGCCTTTTCATGATTTTTCTTTGTAGTGGCATGGGCAGCATCTTCCAAACATTGTATTTGGTCATCCACAACTGTGCAAAGAAGTTTGAGCTTGGCCAACGAGGAATCGGTATTGGGGAGGTTAGTACCAGGGATTCGATTGGAAATGGTGTCAAAAACAAATTGATTGACATCCTGCTTCTTCTTTCTCCTTAGTTCTTCCAATCTCTCCTATGCTAGTTGAATGCTTTGCAATAGCTCAGTTTCATAAACCGATTGAGTCAGATAGGCAAGAGTCAAATCAGTTTGACTGGTGGAATCCACCTGCTTGGATTGATCTCTGATTGCCTTAGGAGTCTATCCTCCTTCTTTTGCCTTGATCTCCACTTGTCTTTTCTTCTCTTCTTCTTCTTTTTCTAGAGCTACCTTGGCGGCCTTCACTTTTTCCTCTTCCACTCTCTTTTTCTCCTCTTCTTTTTCTTTTCTACTTCCTCCTTCCTCTTTTCTTCTTCTTTCTATTTCTCTTCTTCTTTCTTTTTCTCTTCTTCCCTCTTCTTCTCTTCTTTCTTCTTCTTCTCTTCTTCCTTTTTCTTCTCTTCTTCTTATTTTGCTTTCTCCACTTTCTCTTGCTCTTGTTTTTATTTCTCTGTTCGTTCTTTTTCTTGTTTTTCTTGTTCTGCTTTCTCCTTTTTTTGTTTCTCTTTTTCCACTTTCTCTTCCTTTTCTTTCTCTACTCTTTTATTTTCAACTGATTCCTTATCTGGAGTGGTATCCTCAACGTGCAGTGCATCAACATCAATGGGTTCATTTTATTCTGCACTTCTTTCACTCAGACTGTCAAGGACTTCATCCGGTTTGGCTGTGGATAGGTTAGGTTCTTGCTCAGCTTGCCGATTAGCTTTAGATGCTTGTTGCATTTTGACAGAAGCTTTAACCTACAAATGGGTGTCTTTTTCACTTCAGAAGTTTTGCTTCCAAGTAGCTGAAGTCTTCTTCTTCGCATGAAGAAAATACCTTTGTATTTGTCAATAATCTCAAATAATTATGAGTTAGAGGCATCTAGAAAATATTGAGCAAAAACTTTCTCCCTGATGTCTTGCTATTTTCAATGGCAATGCGCCATTTGTTGTCCAAAGAGTCATACATAGAATTAGAAGTAACTAATTTAATTTCAGAAGGTGACCGATTATTAATGCATAAATATTTAATAAGTTCTTGTTCAACATCCTCCTTTTCACTATCATTTAATTCATCAAAATATTCTTTTAAATCACCAAGAACTTTTCTTCGAATATTCTTTATGGTCCTTTGACAATATGTCAGGTTTGTAAAAAGAAATATCTATATTTACTGGTGCAGAGGTGGCTGGTACATTACCGGTTGACTTCGTCTTCTTGCTTGATTGCCTTGACTTCTTCATTTCTACCTCTATTTCAGTACCTTCTGAATCCGGTGAGTTATTCCTGGTTTTCCTATTTCTTTCGAATACCTTTGTTGGAATAGCCTCTGGTTTCTTTTTGGTTGGTGACCTCTTGGTCACTTTAGGACTGGCAGTAGATGTAACTGGTGCCGATGTCGATGGCACTACTTTACTCTTTTTCTGCTTCGGTACCTCAATAGATTTGATCCTTTCTAAGAAAGTACCGGTCCTCTTCTTCTTGGGATCTATTGGTGAACCAAGTAGGGTAGAGGCATACCCTATCAATATATCATTTACCACTTCATAGCCCATAGGCCTATCTACATCTTTTCTGGGTTCGACCACTTCCATTATGCAATGATCTGTTTTGATTGTAAAACAAATGTCATCTTCATATTTCTTAACCAGATCACTAGATATTCTTATTCTCTGGTTCATTTTTAGTTAGAATTCATCAAAATATTTGTTCAGAGTCTCTGGATATGCAATTCCTACTACTTGCAGACTCTCCTTTATTTGTCTCGAACTTGGTAGGTCAGTTGACCATTTTATATCACCAACTCTAGGAAAATATCATTGAAAGTAGAAAAATAAACCGACAAGTAGTTGACCAAATTTAAACCTCTGGGTTTTGTTCGATTTGATAGATTTTATGTTATCTATGAGTTGTTTTTGCATACAAGTACATACGTCACATTCTGCATACAAGTACATAAGTCACATTCTGCATTTTATTTTATCATCTTGTAGGCGACATGCACCGTAGTTGAAGGAACAAAATTCATTCTACTAGCATAGAATATTTTGTACCCAATTACCATACATGCATACTTCACCAAATCATCTTTAATGGTGTTGACCATCATTTCCCATTGATCACTCACAGAACTGGTGAGCTCTGTCACTTTGGTTTTGGGGATCTTTCAAAGAACGGGGACTTCCCCAATATTGCAAAATTCGGTCACGACATGAATTTCCTCCAGTGTAATATCATGGGTTCACTCAAGGTACATCTTATCACCATGAACCCTACTAAGGATAATCCTGATACGTTCTTCTATATATTCTTTGAGAAAGTATACTGCATTATGCAATTTCTTCTTCTCTATTATGCTATATTCAAGTTTAATCTTTTTATCATCTCCACAGAACAGACTCAGCTAGGAGTGAATTACTAGGGACCCTAGGTCTTCTAGTTTGCAATCAATATATCCTGAAATGTTGCCTTTGACAATGACTCTAGTGGGAATTTGAGATAGGGTATTATATTTCATTTTAATAAACTTAGGTGCATCCTTAGGTTCAGTAGAACTACAAGGGATTGCAAAAGCCATATCTAGAAGATTCCAAATAATAAGAATGTTTCAATGAAAAATACCTTCACACTCCGAAATAGGGTTTGTCATTGGTGAGAACATCAAAACTCTCCAGAAGCTTGTTTACCACTTTGACTTTCACACTGATAACTTGAAGTGGTTGCAAAATCTTGTGTAAGATTCCTTTCTGAATTCTTTTGAATGTAAGATGAATCGCTCTGGTTGTGCAACTCAGACTAGAAAAATTCTTCTTCGAAGATAGGTAAGTAAAAATGATGACAAAAGTCACTTTTAAACATGCTCTCACCTACCATAATAAATGCATCACCATTAGGGCTCAAACCCTAATTTTATCTTTTACCACTTCATTTCTTCTGTTGGTTGATAGGTAATAAATACCGATAAAGGTGTTTTACCGATATACTCCAAGGGTTCAAAACATTTTATTGATATGTTCCCCTTTAAGCTTTTCAAAGCTCAGTTCGTCGGTTCAGGGATTTCCACACTAGGTGCAAAAACTGGTACATCTTGTGGCTTTTCTTCAGATTTCTTTTTCCAAGTTTTATCCATATCTACCTAAATTGTTTCAACATTAATCTTTCCTTCTGGGTTGATTGGTATGTCTCCTGATGGATTCTTTCTCATTTTGCATGCTTTGGCAGTGTGTCCCAGTTTATTGCAATGATAGCATACCATTCCAGGTGTTCTCCATGGTCCAGTGTTCACATTTTCATTCTTCCTTCTGCATGTTGCAGCAGCGTGACCGCTACCATGACAGATCAAACAGGTTGCTCTCCAACTTGTTGCCGCTTCATAACCATTTGACCGGTGGTCATAGGTTCTGTACCGGTAAGGGTTTCGGTTCATAGGAGGTTCCGGGACAACTCCTTTAGCTCTTGGTGGATAACTTCCAGAGTTGTTCATAACCGACCTACACTCAAAAGCTCTATGCCCAAACTTGTTGCATGCATAACAGTGACCATTAAATCTACTAGTTCTAGCCACATTATTTTGAAATTAGGGAAAGTTATTGTAAGCCTTGCTTCTACATATATTGACAGTATGTCCTTCCTTAAGACAATTAAAGCAAACAGGTTTAAACTTTTGCTTACCTTTACTCTTGCTATTATTCTTAGGTGCCAATTTCTCCTTTGGTGCATCACTCTTGGTTCCAGAGGTCTCACCTTCCTCATACTCAGAGAAACCAAGTCCAGTAGTATCCTTTGATGGCTTTACCGATTCCAGGTTTTGTTCTAACTTAGCAGCACTCCGGTTGAACTTAGCAAGTATCTCCTTTGTCTCCGTAAGTTCCTTGGAAAGAACATCATTGGTCTTCATCAAGGTTTCATTATGAGAAATCGCTGCATTTAGTTCAACTTGTATTTCTTCTTTCTCTTCTTAATCTTCTTGCAAATAGGCGGTAATGGTACAGACTTCTTGTTTCAATTTAAAGATCTCATGCTCCTTGTCCTTTACCAAATCTTCAGCTTTTATTCCATTTTCTAGCTCCTGACTCATCCTGATAGCCAGTCCTTCCAACTCCCTCCTTAGGTTGGTTTTGGATTTCTTTAGTTTCTCCACTTCTCCAACTAGGACATCCATATCTGCTTCATCAGAAGAGCTATTTTTAGTAAATTCCATCATCTGCTCAACAAATTCTCTTCTCTTGGCCAAAGAGGCTTTATATTTGACTTTGAGTTCATCATAAGCTCTCTCAGAATCAGTAAGACGATGAATGAGTTCCCTCATGCTGTATTCCCCCATATCTCCTTCCAAGTGGTTAGACTTATAGAAAGGTTGGCTCTGATACCAATTGATGAATACTAAGAGGGGGGTGAATTAGTATGCCCAAACTCTTAAACAAACTCTTAAGTAGTTTAACTATTGATCAGAGTAGCAGTTTAAACAATAAACCGATTAAAACATAAATAAGACAAACAACAAATAAAGCATTCACCCACAAAAGCACAATCACCATAACACAAGATGTTTTGATGTGGAAACCCAAATGGGAAAAACCACGGTGAGTAAAACTCACAAGTCAACTATCTGCAGAATAGTAATCAGACCGGTTAAGGCCTTACAATGTTCTTCACTAGAACAGATCCTGTTAGGAGATAAGTCTCGTTAAAGACTATCTTGTTAGAGGATTTTAGATCCACAACTGTGAACCACCTTGTTAGAGGATTTACAATAGGCTTGGCTGGGCCTACCCAGTTAAGGGTTTCAGACTTGTCAAAGATATTAGTAATCAACAAGTGAATGATCTAGACAGTAGCACATAATGCTTGATTAGATCCTTGGCAACTCCTTGTTAATGCATTCCAACATTACTTCAGCCTTCTATATTTTCACACTCTCTATCTCTGTTATGTGAGACCTTTTCTCGCACAGACCTTATCTTCATTTGCACATCACACACAATAACACCCTAGACATGATGTCCTCATATAGGAACCTGATTTCATGTCGGTCCAATAAGATTAGACTACAATTTCCTAGGTACAGTCCATCTAGACATATTTGGTAACACGACACAGAAACACTGCCAAAGTGTCGGTGGATGATAACTCATCACACATTATACCAGTTAACAAAGTATACCAATTACCGGTTGACAAGTGAAGACTGGAAAACTTGGAACATAGTATTCCAATCAAAAGATTAACTACTGCTCGGGGTCTTCATTCTGCTTTGAGATCTTCATAATGACATGAAATACTGGTTGGAACGACTCCCGGTTGAGAATAACACATACATTAATAAGTGTGTGTCCATCAATGACAATCACAACTAATTATCATCAAAATACCAACAACCACAAACCATATTTAGATTTTCCTTGTAAGTATCTAAAAATTCTTTTCACTGCACTCTCATGATTTTTTCTAGCATCAATTTGATATCTTGATGCAATGCAAACTACATTCATTATATCTGGTCTAGTCTGAATCAAATATAGCAGACCTCCAATCATAGACTTGTATCTTGTAGGATTTACTGGTGCTGATTCATCTTTCTTTGTCAATTTCTCACTTGTAACCATAGGAGTACTAACCGGTTTAGATTTTTCCATACCAAATTTCTTCAACATCTCTCTAGCATACTTAGTTTGATAGATGAAAATACCTTTATCAGTCTAAATAATCTGCAAACCTAAGAAAAATTTCATTTCCCCAATCATAGATATCTTAAATTATTCATCTTCTCTCTTCATATCATCTAATTCTTTTGCATACAAAGCTTTCCAATCTTGCTTTCTGGTTGATGATGTAAATGCATGAAAAGTAGGTTGAAACTTCATAGCTCCAAAAGGTCCAAATTCTTCAAGCTCAAAAGAAGAGAATTTCCAGACCAAGGTATCCCTATTGATATAATTATTTGTAGACACCTATAATTAATATTTAATTAATTTGGGCCTATCAACATAATTAATTAATTTAATTGTGTTATCCTTATTCCTCTCAGAATCAATTAAATCTAATTTAATTAATCCTGTCACTATTGTCCAATAAATTTATTAAATAAATTAATTATTCCCCTATTCTTCTAAAGTCCCCTCCAATAATTATTTCCTCTAAACCCACTCAATTAATTAATTTTAATTAATTAACCTAGTCATTTGATTCCTACAAATTACTTTTCTTAATCGCACTCAACCTAATTAATCCTTCTAGAATCTCTCATAATCATGATTATCATTATCCCTCAATTTTTAATTCCCACTCATGTCACATCAACATTGAGTCTCTCAAAGAAATTCAAATTTCTTTGAATCCCTCAATGCATCCTTATTTTGGAATTTTTAATTCCTCATGTTTGAAATTCAAATTTCTCCCCCCTTTTTCCCAAGGAATTTAATATTCCTGTTTATTTTCCCAAGGCACCCTTGATCCATGCCTTCTATCTAAAATCAATCTCACCTTTCATAATCAAATCAATCTTGGCCCTCCATTGGCCTCATCCAATCTATAAATTGGAGCCTATTCTCCTCACAAATCATCCACTTCTCATGCATTGTCATGCTGCCTATTTCTTCTCTCATCCTCTTCATAATCCTCTATCAAATCCATGCATCCTTAATTTTCTAATCCAAATCCTCTTATCCATCACTCAAATGTAATCCAATAATCCACCAATCTATCTTGTTGAGCATTTGGAGAGCATTCCACATCAAGCAATCAAAGGAGCATCATCAAAGGGCACCTTCACTTCATCAAGCTCAATCCGAGGGAGAGGTAAAAGGATTGTGAGGTATATGCATATTATTCATGTTTTTATGTGTTTTTGAGTTATGTCTTTGATTTCATATGCTTCCATGTTTGATTTGCATGTTTACTAACTAATCCACCTCATTCTCCTTTTTACCATCTTCAGTATTTACCATTGTTCTCAATTCATTAATTGTAGTAGCCTTCATCTTATAAGCCGGTGGTAAAGCTCTCAGAGCTTTAGAAACTATTTCATCTTCACTTAGAGATCCACCACAACATTGAATTCCCATGAAAATTTCATTTACCTTTTTCATGAATGCAGCAATCCTTTCATCTTCTTCCATATTCAATTTTTCATATCTCACTCGGTAACCATCAAGGTTAGAAATCTTAATAGTAGAGTCTCCAACTTGTCCCATATAAATTTTGTTGTTGATTTTTCAGTCAATCCCATTATTTGTTGATTCGAAAGTGCACACAAGAGGGCTTCTCTAGCTCTAAAATAATTCTCAAGCTCCTTATCCAAGTTTACCAGAAAGAGGATTGCCATATTTAAGATTAAAAGGAGTAACCCCATTCTTTGTGATCTCCCAAATTTCCTTACGAAGACATCTCAGATGAGTCTACATCTGAATCTTTCATACTCTGTAATTTGTTCCATCAAGCCTAGGAATTTCTCTTCGAAAGACAACTGCAGATGAACTAGATGAACTTGAACTGTTAGTCGCCATAGGATCTTCCTCAAGCGATTAAGATTATACAAAGAGGACCAAAGCTCTGATACCAATTGTTAGACAGTTCAAATAACCAGAGGACAACTGAGAGGGGGGGGTAAATCAATTGTCCCTAGATTACCAGAACCTTAAGCAATTAAAACTTTATTACCAGAACACATAACATCAATACCAGAATATATAAACCAATTATTGAAATAGCAGATATACCAATTAAGCACAACCAACAATTAGAGAATAGATACCAACCACATGACACCAAGATTTGTATGTGGAAAACTTGGTAAAGGGAAAAACCATGGTGGGAAGCCTACCCATAGTCAGATAATACTTCTACAATAAGTATGTGATTACAAATTGAGGGGCCTATACTTGCAGGAGGGCCAACAACCTAGAGCACATTACTCATTACAAAAGGAGTCTCACTGACTACATAGAAATCCAGACTACAATCTGGAAGAAAGAATGAACTGAAATAATAGAATCTCCTATGCTTGAACACAGTTCCGGTTAAACTCAATAGCGGAGGAATTAATGCTCTTATATAAACCCAACTCAATGGGGTAAGATTGACCAAATCCTTTGCATGAATGATTATTACATTATTCACTTGCATACCATCCCTACATGATCTACAATGAGATCATACATATATATATACAAACCCTCGACCTTAAAAAATTAGGTCGGCCACCAGAAAATAAAACCTATTACAAAATTACAAAACATGTCAGCTTGAGATGAAACAAATATCATCCAACCCATAAGTCATCTCAAAAACACATCGAGAGTCCCAACAACACGTTACATTAAGCCAGTCCATAAGCTAGATAGTACCGGACCCAATTTAGGTCCACACATGCTAAAGAAATGATCCCAATCAGTGAGGTCTTGAACATGATCACCATTAGCATCCCGAATCCTTACTAGAAGCCGCACCAACACCACTTATGCATAACATCAAAAGATCTTCAACAAAGCTCCGTCGGTGAAACCCTCACCGAATCAATAAACCAGGCTTACCAACATATAAGATAGCATCTGATCACCAAATCAATACCAACTGACTGAATATATATCTGAATAGCATGAATAGCAGCCAATTCCATAAGCCAAAGCATACTGGAGTATATCGGATTAACATGATCTAACCAACCAAAAACTAAACATCCTACCGGGACCAACCAAATATTAGTAAACAACCAAAACAACTAGTGTTGACATGATTGACAAAACATCAATGCAACACATAATCAATTCCTCCAAATTTCCAACATAATTACCAGGGGTGATACCCATTCACTATCTAATATGGGATATATAAATAATGCATCAAGGAGATTTTGTAGTTTATAATTCACCATGTCTTTGAGTGTTGGATTCATTTATCTTTGTGGTTGCCTCACTGGTCTACAACATTCATTAATATATATTCTATGGAGGCATAATCTTGGATCAATGCCCTTCATATCATGACAATCCCATGAAAATGGAAAAGTATGGGCTTGCAACATCTAGAACAAGCTAGCACGCTATGTCATTGTCAATTCATTACTGATATTAATTGCCTTACTCAGAGACACTTCTATGGGAGTAGCAACTGTCATAAATGAGGCATTGTCCAATCCTAAAATATTAAGACTGCAAGCATAAGGTACAACATCATAAAAGATATGTGTAGCAGATAGATCTTCTCTAGCTATCAAGCTATGGAGTGGAAAAGTTAAATATGATAGGAACGCCTCTTGTTGCGAGTCCAAACTATATGAATATTGCATGATTTGAGCAAGAACAACATCCTCATCTTGTACTTCCATTATAGGGGTCCTTTCTATTGTCATGATATTTTGCAAGAAGTATTGTTTTTCTTCCTCTAGGGTATGCCAAATAGACTATTCTAAATTATAATAGGGTTAAGTTGTAGGATACATTACCAATTTCTTCATCACATCCCCATTAGAGATTGCCATATTTCCAGACCTATAGCCAATAAATGCATCAACAATGGCCAACCATGGCCTACAAAGAATCAATTTATACACAATCAAGTTAGCCTTAGGTTGTAAAACCATAAATTCAGTAGGGCACTCCCATGAATCTATCATTATCACCAAATATTCAATGACTCCTTCTAGTTTGATAGTGGATCAATGTACCAATTGTAGCACTATCCATGTTGGCCTAATGTTGACTAGTTGTAGATTTTTTATTGTCTTCTTTGTCATGACATTAATTGTTTCTCTAAGATCTATCAGTGTTTTTAATAAGTCATATTAGTGTTTCCATCCATCATAGGATTGCCTGGGTCTAAATATTTGGGAACTACTAAAGTTCCTAACATGATATCAACATGATATCTAATGAAATGGATGGTTTGGGGATTCTTCCTCTTTCTTCTTGGGTGTTTGAAAAATAGTTCCCTAATAGTATTGGTGTAAATAGGAATATCCTTGATGGAATGAATGAGAGGTATTTTCATGCACACATTCTTTAATTGTCCTAGGAGATCAAACTAAGGTTTTTGTGTGGCTAATATTTTTGGAAAGGATGGTTTTATATTTGAAATTTCAACAACTAGTGAAATTTGTTCAGATGGTTCATTTTCAATGATGTCTACCAATGGTTCTTCATTAGATAGTTTAGTGATTTGTGGAGCTATAGAACCAGCTAGATTCTTTCTTGAATGAAGGTGAGCATCATTGATTTCAATTACATAGGTTGAATACCATGTTGTCTTGTTAGAGTAAGCTTATTGAATAGGCTTATTGTTAGGATTTGGTGCAGGTTGAGTAGGTAATTGTGGTGCTCATGGTTGGGTAGAGGTAAGCGTATTTTTATTTGGTATAATAATAAGGTGTTGAGGAACTATGTCAGGCATAAGCATAGGCTATTGGGGTAAAGGTTGGTGTTGCTACATGTAGGATGGATTGGGTTCTTTCCATTGTTGGTTTTCATACCATAGCCGAGACCATGGGTTTTGATGATTTTTCTATTGATTATACCTTGGGTATTGATACCGAGATTGTGGTGGCCATGATCCTTATTGTGGCATCCAACTTGATGCATTACCTTGCCAATTCTGGTTTGGAATGGTGTTCTAGAGTTGGTAATTCTAATTTGCAACATTTTGAGTAGCCCTAGGAAATGAAGGATTGTAGGACAATGGTCAAGTGACATACCTTGTTTTTTTTTGCCATGGGTTGCATTGGGAAATGTACAAGACTTTTACTTATTCATCCTAAAGTGCATGAAACTCGGGATGGATTGGATTCTCTTTATAAATCGCAACAATATTTTTACATTTATAGTTGGACCTCTTTTGTCTATAGTGAGAACAATACTCTATAAGAGAAACATCTTCCTCTTCTTATTTATTTTTAATGTGAAGGGTGTCAATTTGAGTTTCCAAGTGATTGATTATATCCTCCTTCATGTCAGAGAGAAGGTTGCTCAACTCCACCCTTGATACATTAGTGAATGTCTTAGTGGTGGGAAGCAACTTAGGAATTTTGTGCTTTCTCAAAGTGCATCTAGAGTAATTCATAGCTAGTTTACAAATTTCATCAAATGTTTCCTGGGTAATTTCACTTCCTCTCATTAGGTTTAATGCATCTATGTAGTTTTCATTAATCCTCCTTAGGAAGACCAACTTGAGATACACCAAAGTGGGCTTTCTCTGCCCGGTTTTCTTCAAACACAACTAGAACCTTTCCATATAGTCCTCATGAGGTTAATCTTTTCTTTGGAACATCCTGAAGATATCACCCTTCTTGGTATCTCCACCTCTATAGTAGTCCTGATACTTCTGCAAGAAATTTTCTTTCTTTATTACCCAACTAGTGATTTCATTTCTTCTCAAGCCCACAAACCATCTTAATGTATAATCCTTCAGGGTTGCTAGAAAAATATTAAGTCTGTGGGAATTAGTAACATAATCATAACTTTTTCATAAGACATCGAATTAAAAACAAAAATATATCAGGGTCTTCTATGATTAGACCATAGAAATTTGAGAGAGAAAATGGAAGTATGTTCTTTAATGTTGCCACTCTTTCCTGGTCAGAGATGGAAAATTCAAAGGTAATAGGTACTTTAGGATTCTCTACTTCTACTTTAGTCATTTCTACTAATATCTTTTGTTCATACTCTTGGGTAGGTTCTTCTTCTTGTGGTTGAATATCATTAGAAGATTTTTGATTTATAGGTGCATTAAATGGATCTTCTGGCTCTTGAATTGGTTCATGTGAATCCTTTGGCTATCTTCTTGAAGATAGAATATCCTCTACATGTTGAGTGGAGGGAATAAACCTTCTTCTTGAGTCTCTTTGTTAGCATGTATAATGGAAATATCAAGCTTATGGGCTATCTTCCTACACTTGATAGAAACTAAGTTAATGTTAATCTCAAAGTTTATTGTTCCTAATGCTGGAAATAAATAGCTATACTAATGAAAAGAAAATAACCAAAAGTAAATGATTAAAAATAAATTACTGAAATTAATTAACAAAAAGATAATCTAGACTTAGGATCCTAAAACTTAGCACCATCATCGACAATAAAGTAAAAATGTCTGGTCTCCATCATATACATATGGATGGTGTAGAATGTCATGCACTCATCTTGGTCAAAGTACCCAATCAGGTAATTGAATATCCTAAGTGGAGGCTCATATAATTATTGACGAGGGACGTAACTCTAAGATGATGTTGGCACTATATGTGTAGCATAGGTTTCTCAAGCCTTCTATAATTGAATGAAATAAATAATAGCTAAATAAATATTAACAATGCAGGAAATAAAAATCATATCAAATAGCAGTTATTGTGGGTTTCTTGAAGAGTGACTTAACAATGGTTGAGGGTAACACTATACTAATTCAATTACAACTAGGAATATATCTAAATGATTTCATTAATAGAATCCATAAACTAACTAATATTAATCAAGAGAGTAACAATAATCTAACTAATGCATATGTAAAAAAAACTAATCTAACTGAAAGAAAGAAGAGGAGAGTCACACTACCTGAAGTGGCTGCCTTAAGGAATGACAACATCTAGAAAGTATTAGTATGTTAACTTAAAGTGTAATAATAATTTTCCATTCATATTCATAATTTGAACAACAACAATGATACTCACAAAGATTAAAAAAATCCAATCTACAATATCATAATGATTAACTATTAATTGGTTGAAGGAAAATTGTATATTGTAGCAACATAACTAACTTGAATACAACTCTCCCTTTTAAAATAATTTGAGAGAGAGGACCATTTATGCTCTCAAACTAATCCTAAAATATGTGTCATTCCTCCCTACTATTGAGGATGACTTTTTCAAACTATAACAACTACATCTAATAGGAACCCTATTTTAGAATACTCTTTTATTCAATAGTAACACAAAAATAGGAATGTGTAGAAGTAAATCAAACTAAATTTATGAGGCACAACCTCATTGTTCTTCATGATGCTACAAATTCTCCATGTTTTTTGAGTAGACATAGTTAATAAAGACTCAACATAACCACACTTCTTGTAATCCTCAACTGCTTCCACATGAACCAATAAGGTAAATATCATTTAGTTGTGGGTGAATAGTGATCTCTCAAGCTACGAGCTGGCTATAGTTCCTTCTAGCTGCATGTTAGTCCTTTATAACAAGCATTCATCTATATAAATCATTTTTTAGAACATATGGTCAATATACCAATTATAAAAATACATAACATATTTTCATATTAACATGTTGTGTATATATCATGAACTAGGTAATAATAAGTTTGATGAAAGTAGTAGGGAATAAGTAGAATCAGGTCAATTCCAATACTCATCAAAGAGACAGGGGGATCCAATTATTCAGTGTCAACATAATTTATAGAAATGAAATTATAATCATATGTATAGCTGCATATGAATTACTTATCATGGTACTGAAGTTTTTGGATCTAAAAAAGGCACATAAAGTCAAACCTAAAATTTAAATTTGAGTCAATATGGAAGAAGGCTTAATGCCCCCAACACTTTGCATCATCACCAAATATCAAAAAGAAAGATACAACAAAAATAAGAAGGATGAAACCAGCATAGGAAGTGTACAATATATTATCCTCTTTATCCAGGCATGTACAAAGTAACTTGGGTCCTTTAGGAGAGCACACCATATAAAAATAAGCATGAGGGAACACACAACAAGAACATGCTAAAATAAAAGATAAGATGAGTTTGGATGTAGAGATCACTCACCATCATATAATTGTCATCCCAATCTTGAATATAGTTGGATGGAGGACAAGCCCAAATAGAGACAATTGCCAAAGCAATACTAGGTGTCTCTAGTAGGAAGAGCTAAGGATGAGGCTGCCCTAGCATTCTCATCCAACAATTCCCATGAGGTAAGAGTTAACGATCATGTAAAGATTGTTGACAATGCCATAATCTCCTCTAGAGAGTCAAACATACATTAGATTCCAAAGAATAGGTAGGTGAATCAACTATAGGCTACAAAATAGGAGCCACATTGCCAACCTCTAGAAAAGGGGCAATGACAAAATCCAGAGAAGGCAGAGCCTCCTCATCAACAAGCACAAATGTAGACATATATGTTGTAGGAATTTATTTTTGATGACAAAATTCAAGAATAGCACCCTGCTCAAACTTAGGCAACAAAGATGAGGGATTTACATAAATTGTAGTAGGTTTGAGAATCTTAGAAAAGCTATGATGAAGATGGAGAGAGGAATTCATAGGACTAGACAATGTTGCACTAGACACCACTTGTGTATGTAACATGTATATAGGTTTAGAAAATAGAGGGACATCAAGAAGAGTGGTGATAAGTGGTGATTTCAAGGAGGGAGAAATAAATACATGCACCTTCATAGGATGAGGCTCGTAAACAGTCCCCAAAGTAGCAAGAAACAACATCGAGGATGTAAAGGAAACAAATGCAAAGGTGATAGAAGCAACAAAAATAGAAGTGGGCATGGATGTAGAGTGAGCATAATTGGGCATGATTGAAAATTAAGTAGAAGTAGACACCAAAGAATCACCTTTAGTCTTCAAAGTAGCATCATGTTCCCTAGACATTGCCTGTTGACGATGGTTATGCTTGCGCACAAGTTGGTTTCGACATAGATGGGGACTAGGAAGAGAATATTTAGTAACATCCTAATCCATAGAAGAGGTCTTTGATGCCACAACTAGAGAAGAAGACCCAATCAATAAAGAATGAGGTGCTATCATAAAATCCACTACTAGTTCAACTATAGACACCTTTCTTCATTTTTCTCTAGGATCTGTCAAAGGAACTAGAGGAGCCCTTAGAGACTAGGATATAGATGCTAAAGGAAAATGCCAAGGACATGGTGAATGCTTACCCTTGCCATATATATTAGGGAAAGAAATATTTACAGGTATAGGCAACTCAAATAAAGGATGGGCTTTAAAATTTGCCAGTGCAGGTGCCTTTCCTTTTTTTTGTGCTAAGCATAATCTTAGGAATATAAGACATTGTTGGAGGCTTCCTGGTCAACAGATGGGGAGGCTTTCCCTAAGGAATATGCTTATCCTTAACCCCTGGTGAAGAGGGAGCAACAGATGAAGCATACTGCAATGTAGGAGTAGAGGCAGATGCAGGGGGAGCTAAAGACATAACATATTAGACTAATCTAGATGTCAAATATTTGGTTTTCTACTTTTAATATGCCTTATATAACAAATCACCATGGGGAAGCATAGGTCAAACTAGAGAAAAACAAAAACAATCAAGAGAAAATCCCCCATGGGACACCAATGGCCCATATCCAATATCCTAGATAGTGTGCATGACACCCTTATGAGTGAAATTGAGACATATATGTACCATTAAGGGGACCACATCCATAAAAACCAACCAAGGTTCATACCCAACTTGAGATGAAATAGATCAAAGTAAGGGATAACAACAAATGTACTAGATATTGTGTTTCCTCATGTGGCGTGGGGTTTATGGAAGGAGAAAAATAATAGAATCTTCAGGGAGACCTATCTTCAGCCTAAGATTATTTTCAGGAAAATTCATAGAGCCATAATTGATAATCTCTCTATTCTCAGTTTAAAATGTATGACTCAAAGTAGTGGTCTTAAAGACTATGAGATCAGGGTTGCCAATGCTTAGGAAATTGATTGTGGTATATTTTAGTTTGTTGGGCCCAATCCTAATATCAGACCTAATTTTAGTTGGAGAAACCCTCCTCAAGATTGGGCCAAAAATAATTTTAATGGGGTGGCCAAAGGTAACCTTGGGCAAGCATGATGCAGGGGAGTGCTGTGTGATCATAATGGCAACTTTCTTTCAGTGATGGTGCTCCCATTGGGAACATAGACTAACCATCTTGCTGAAGCCATTGGAGCCTACAAAACCCCCACTCTTGCTAGACAACACAATTTCAAATGTGTTTAGTTGGAGGGAGATTCAAAAAATATTATAAACTATCTAAGGGGTATTTCCAAACCCTCTTGGAATGTTGAAATTTGGATTAAAAAAGCCAAGGATATTATTAAAATTTTTGATAAATGTTTCATATCCCATATTTATAGGGAGTCTAATGCCATGGCTGACTACCTTGCAAATAAAGGGGTTATTAGCAAGAATCAGTTGAGTTGGATCAATGGAGACAAGCTGGAGGCTGATCTATTCATACTAATTCTTCATGATAGAAGTTGAGGTAGAGATATTAATGATATTTTGTGCCATCATGACTAGTAGTGAATCTAAAAAGATTGGCTCATTTCTGATTTTGGCATGT